>NC_083464.1:21742500-21927500 GCF_030014155.1 Tachysurus vachellii | reverse complement strand
GTCTAGAGAAGAGAAGTTCTATTGTGTCATCAGAAGGACATTGTGAATAATCTGACCTTATAAGAAAAATTCAAATGATCAAAATGTCAGTAGCTGATGTATTAAATGTTTGCTTTATAATAGTGCATCCACCCTGATATTCAACAGAGAGAGAGAGAGAGAGAGAGAGAGAGAGACTGGAGTTCTGCTGGAAATGTGCTGAAAAATGATTGTTTAGGTTAGCTGACAAAACCGGTTTGTAATTCTATGGCAAACATGAGTGTAATCCAGGTTTACAGAGCAGGGTGAAGGAGTGACCACCTCCTTTAAGACAGACATCTTGTCATTGCTCAGAAGAGTTTCAGTTTATAAAGCATTGTTCAGTTAAACATTTAACCTCCAAATTGCTACATAAAAATTATATGCTTTAAAATGAATGAGTAAATAACCATCGGAGACGAGCAACAGTAGTGCAGCACAGGTACATCTGCTCTTTTTTTACCTGTACGTGGGAGACCCGACTCGTATTCTGCCTAGAGATACACTTGGGAATCGTCGAACAATCGCAAACCCTTGACACTATCTACGTACACACGCCTTATTTGTAAACTAAGAAAAAGTAAAGTGAGTGCAGATAAAAATGTTATGGAGCGTAATGATCCAGCTGACTGAACATACAGCACTGCCTGACCCTCTATGGTAAAGAGTGAGATGAGAGCCCACCTGTCTCTCTGGCTTGAGGGCTCCCGCTGTCCTCGTCCAGCTTCAGGTGGCTCAGCAGGTGTTCCAGAACCCTTTCGGGGCTGGCGGGGACACTGGCGTACCTGTGAGACAAAGATGAGTCACTGGAGTCTTCTTCCTCAATGGAGGACAGTGAGCGGCTGCTGCTGCACCACTCCTCATCCTCCATGCCCTCCTCGTCTATGTAGCGGAAGTACGGTACATCGAAGGTGGGTATCGTCACCCGGTCGCCGCCGCCGCTGCTGTCTGAGCCGCCGTCCTCGTCCTCATCTTCCTCCTGCTCCACCAACGCCGCCAGCATCACCCTGCCTTCAAGCGGATGCTTGCTGTCCATGTTAACACCGGCTCTTACCTACCACATTGAATGGGCAGCTCTGGAGCGCTAGCTGAGCTGAGCCCTGAGGACGAGCTGCAAGCCCTGCGCTGCTTACCAACTTCAGCGTGAAGAGCTCAGTGTGAGGGAGCCAGTGGAAACGCGGAACATGCTCACTGAATGGTTGTTTGTGTGTGTGAGGGGGGAAGACAGAGAGAGAGAGAGAGAGAGAGAGAGAGAGAGAATGAAGGAAAGGAAAGAGACTGAAAGAGTGATGGGAGGAATGAAAAGAGAAAGAGAAAAGGAGTGTGTGTGAGAGAGGGAAAGGGTGTGCTCTCACAAGCCGGTATGCACCCATGTGTGTGTGTGCATGCTTGTGTGTGTGTTCATGTAGCTCACCTCCTAGCAAGGGTGGAGGGTGAGGAGGAGGAGGAAGAGGAGGGTGCTTGCTCTGACGTAGTCCTCTGAAGCAGCAGCATCTCTCGGCTCCTTTCTCTCATACACACGCGGACTGCTGTGTCACCGAGGGGCTGAGGAGAGAGGGAGAGAGAGAGAGAGAGAGAGAGAGAGAGAAAAGCAGGGAAAGAGGGAGGTGGAGTGTGTCACCAAGGAGATTCCCTTTTCCTCCTGATTTCCATCAACATATATATACCCCCTCTCCAAATCCTCAAATTACACCATCCACAACAAAGCTTTATATTTGATCATCTGCCAACACACTGCAGGTCTGCATTTATATTCATGTGTGCCTTTGTGCATATTTATAATAATGAGTACATTAGCAAAGCTGTTAGTTTATTACTGTAGACTGGCTTCAGTTTGTGCTATCATGCACTGTGTCGATTTCTGAGCTGTGTGTGTGTGTGTGCATTTATCAGAGGCGGTGCCTTTGGAACAAAGGAATCAGGAGGTGTATGGTCATGCTATAACTCTGCCACCTCATCACACATCGATCTTACACACTCATATAATCTGTCACACACAGGCTTGTGTGTACGTTACTTACTCGATCCTCTAGAACAATGAGACAATAAACAGACACCCAATCACCCAATCAAACTAGTGCTGTTATCCAGAAAAAAAGAACATGGCCAGTATTATATGACAAAAACAGGTGAATTGTCTTTATAGTAATTCTGCTATGCTGTGCTCTAAACTGCAGCAACTGCCAGGAAATGGTTATATGTGTGCTGTGCCTAAGGGCAACGTCTAATCTGTTGTGTTCCTAGCTATGTCCTGTGTGCTGGAGCATGTTTATATAGCAGGGAAAGGACTGTTTATATTGAAACCTTACAAAGTGTTGTCTGGCTCCGTTTTGTTCAGCATATAAACGGGGGACAAAAAGGAGTTTCATTCATACTCAATTTCATTATCAGGCACAATATTAAAACTGACAGTCATTGATATGCACCAGAGTGTGTGTTTATGTGTGTGTACAGTGTGTGTGCGTGCGTGTGTTGGCACTTTGCAGGCAGATTGGCTGGAAAGCTTGCACTTTTCTGCCCTAATTGCCAATTGCACTGAAAACCTTAATCACCTGTCTTCACAACACACACACACACACACACAGAATGGATTGATGAGAAGCACTCGCATCCAATCAATCAACAGCAAATACTGCAACGACAACTAACCCACTAAAGAGGCTGTTATTGGGGCAATCAGCTCTTCTCCAAAACTCACTCCATTAGAGCTGTTGCAGATACACACTGATGTCTTTAGCCACTAGCTTTTAGGTAAAAGAACACAATCTAGGACGACTCCACAAGCATGCATCTCCACCCAGTTGTGCATTTAAAAGTTTTAATAGACAGCACAGCAAAACAAATCTACTAGCATCAACATATCTGAGAACACAGTAAGAGTCCAGAATTTTTTTCAGGAGCCTATGAAAGCTAGCATGCTTTCGAGCTAGCCTTGGAGGCAACCATAACTCCTTTTCAAACTGCGGATCATAAAATACCACAGGGTACTGAGGAAAGTCTACCCTCTTCCACATACACTGACTCGTGCACATGATTGGCTAGTTTTGCTCTGATTGACAGTGCAGTAAAGTGTATCATCCCAACCGCCCACCCAGAAAACACAGCCGATCTAACATTGCCATTTTGGATCTCTGGCCATGGATGTCATTCATGTGGTGCCACTTGTGAAACCCTCCATAATGTCTTTAGTTCTTGGCTCAGGAAAGATTATTTTCTTTAAACCAAAAAAAAATAAAATATTGGGGTGAAGCTTTCACTGCTAAAATTTTTTGGCTGCTTAATTTTGAAAAACGGGGGGCACGGTGGCTTAGTGGCTAGTACGTTCGCCTCACACCTCCAGGGTTGGGGGTTCGATTCCCGCCTCCGCCTTGTGTGTGTGGAGTTTGCATGTTCTCCCCGTGCCTCGGGGGTTTCCTCCGGGTACTCCGGTTTCCTGCCCCGGTCCAAAGACATGCATGGTAGGTTGATTGGCATCTCTGGAAAATTGTCTGTAGTGTGTGATTGCGTGAGTGAATGAGAGTGTGTGTGCCCTGCGATGGGTTGGCACTCCGTCCAGGGTGTATCCTGCCTTGATGCCCAATGCCGCCTGAGATAGGCACAGGCTCCCCGTGACCCGAGGTAGTTCGGATAAGCGGTAGAAGATGAATGAATGAATGAATTTTGAAAAACAAACCATCATATTAAAGCCTGCATCTAGTACCATAAGATCCCAAATGTTACAGGAGTGGGTTTCCAGGGAGCAGTAGAAACAGTCAGACATGAAACTATGCTTCGTTTGTGCAAAAATGGGTTGAAAAGCTAATTCAATTTAATCTCCACAGCTACAGTATGAGTAGAGAATAACCCAGACTGCACACACCAGAGACATCCACCCTACTTACACACAACACACACTAATCTTGTCTCTTTTTGGAACCTAAGTATTTGATGTTTATTATTATGGGTGACATCTTTTTTTATGATCTTTTTGTGTCTTCAAAAATTCGATATAAACGTTCAAAATCTAGATATCCCATTTATGTTGGCAAAGATGCTATTTAAACATGTTTGTGTTGACTGGGAATATAACAATCACAGCTTCCCACATATTAACAGTGTTGCTGAAATGAAATTTGTGTCACTTTTATTGGCATGAGTCACAGTTGGAGATACAAGGAACCAAGCTAATAATAATAATAATAATCTCAGTACAGTTCCTGATGTCTGTATTTCCTCAAACAGCATAGAAACCTTGTTTTAAAAGCATCAATAAGAGTCAAATGGGAAACCTTTTTATTTTGCATTGCAAATAGGTGTCAGAAAAAAGTCCCATGGTTAAGAGTGCAGTTAAAGAAGGCTTTTGAGAACAATGTTACTACTACAGTAGTACACAATTTTATTTATTCAGCCACAAATTACATGATCTGTTTCTCCAATTTATGTTACATTAAAGGATTTCATTTGATTTTTATCCTACAGTCCCTTCGAAAATTACTGTTGACAAGTTGAAGGTTTTAGACTGGACAGGTCAGTCACCAGACCTCAGCCCAGGTGAGGACCATTTCTCCTGCTGAAGCGGAGACTGAAGAGAAAAACCTCTAAAAGCAAACAACGACATGTCAGTGGGTCCACAGCTTGATGTCACAACTTTAAGACCATCTGTTCAAATATTAGGTGGTCTGAGACCAAAGGTGCCACGTTCAAAACTGTGTAATTTATCTTTATGTTAATATCAAGAAAATCTCACATTCATTTTTTTAATGTTAAACCCAGTTGTCTTCAGTGTCCAGTATTAACACCAGGGTTAGCCTCGTCGTTCCAATTCATTAAGCCCACAGTGAGAGAATCTAACAGAATGCAGTGCCTGTATTTCACCAAGCATCATTAGAACTGGCTTCCTGATTTGTGGTCAATTGAGACCAAAGCCAAACGTTTTGCTCATGCACACCATCATGAGCTGATGAAGATGTAATGACACCGTGTATCAGCAGACGACTGCCTCTGCCAAGATGTTCAGAATTGGCTATAGACAGAGCTTTCATCAAGATGATTACTTCCAAACTTGCAAGATCCTTCGGGAAGTGTCTTCAAATATTTCACAAAGACATTTCAGTCATGTTATATCTAGGCACCGTAACCGATCGATCTTATGAGAATATTGTCAATGCAAAGGTATCAGGGCCAAAGAGGCAAACCCATTAAACCCTGTGACTTCTAAAATATCTATAAGATTAATTCAGAGAAAGATCAATAGGAATGACCACAGAGGTCATCTCTGTTACAATGCCTCAGGGGAAGAACTTATCTTTCCATTGGACTTATTGTACTTCATCAGTTCACGATACAAGAGCACCTTTAAAGCCGTCATGTGAATGAGAGGTCACGCTTACCCTGCGCATGACCTGGAGGATTTTGCAGACACCTGATTGTATAACTATGACTAGCTGATATGTTATAGGCTATGGCTATTTTGTGTATTGTAAGAATTTACAGATCATATGCACTCAGATTCCATTCCAAGATACACGTCAGAAAGAGCTCATTCCCAAAAGGCTTAAGTATCATAAGGTAATACATTAAAAACTAAAATAACTGAATAAATGAATAACCTTGTTTAAATTTTTAGTATGTAATTGGCAGCAGGTCATCAAAAGATCACGTGAGAGTGATTAGCATTTAAAGCGACCTGTAACAATACCAAGTCATGGTGTAAATGACCATGATTAACATTTAAAGACATCCAGCTAGATGACAAAATGTGACCCAGCCATTTGGGAGACACTCAGTCCTTACACTCAATACACATTTAAAACCCCATTTAAACTACAATGAGGAAAAACAGTATAAAATGTCTGAGCAGGATTTATCCTGCGTTCTTAATGACTCAGATGAAACCAAAGTACTTCAAATACGCTGGATTAAACTTCTTGTTCTTCGTTAAGATCTTCGCCCTCATTGTTTTATTTCCGTACGGTATTTAGTCAGTTTGGACTAGACTTTAATGGTATCTGACCTAAAAGGAAGAAACATGTACACTATTGGAGCAATGCAACTGTTTGTAGAAGCTAAGCATGACTACCTCCTCATCTTCCCCAAAGACATTAAAATGTCAACATTCATACCACAGTGAAGTTTATCTATGTCTCTGTAGCCAGGAAAATAGACCACATCCAAACCCTAATAGCAATGTTAGATCATATTTTCTTGTTGTATCTTAAGTGTCATTGTGGATGACACCACAAACCTTTCAGACAAACTTCTCCCCCTGGACAAAGGTAGTGCATCATACAAGACAACAGTTTCTTTCACTGAGCCATCAGACTCCTCAATACCCAGAGACTGACACCATTGTATGGTAGATTGCATTTATTTACTTGTGATTCTATTTTTGTATCTTATTTTAGTTTTAAATTCTATTTGAAATACTTCTTGGAGTCTTGATCTCGGTTTCCTTTATATACGGACAGCTGGAAAAAGCATTTCACTGCATGTCGTACTGTGTATGATTGTGATGAATAAACTTTCAGTTTGATTCATCATTTTTTTGCTGCTTATTGTTTTCATGACCGTATCCATGCACTTCATTCAGTACCGTGTAATGTATTTAGCACTGTGTTGTCGCTTATAATGTTGTTTTATGTAGCACAATGGTCCTGTAGGAACGCCGTCTCATTTTACTGTGTACTGCACCAGCTATATATGCCCATAGCAGTAAATATCCTCACAATGACAATAAACCCTTATTGATTTGACTTGATCATTCTGATATGCAATTTAAAAAAAAAAAAAACAGAATGTCAATATTCATCCTAACAGAATTATATAATTGATTGTAGAGCCTTCAGAAGACAAGCTTCTTCTGTGTCTTCATCATTTCGTTTGATTGACGCAGAGTTAATGGAGTCATCTTTAAAGACGTTATACCCTTACCTTTTTCAGTCGCGTTAAATAATATTTCTCACACGTCATCACTAAAGTATACTGTATACTGTGCCTATATGAAATGATTTATGTGATGCATGCTTGAGTGAAATGAAGAAACTGAAGAACACTCAAAGGTCAACCTTTGCAACCACAGCGTTTGTTTAATTCCAGAGTTTACAGCCTTGTTAGTTGCAGACGTTTGAGTAAAAGCAGAGAAACCTCAGGACATCATCCAGTAGGAATGGTATGCACTTTTTAAAATGGGAGTCAAAAAAGCAGACTGCATCCAAATGTCTGTGTACTTGGCTATAAGCATCAACATACACCAGAGTGCTGTTTTGTATTAATCCGAGACATCACGGTCGTATCGTATGACAGAACAGGTTCGATATGGTTCAATGTATTAAATGATAATCAATGACTAGTTTTTAACCACATGGAAGAATGATACAATACCAAGTATCCGGTTTGGCTTCACACAGAATGTGAGATGAGGTCAGCTAGTCAGTTCATATCATCATATCAGACACTGTGAAAACTAGTTAATACACTGAACATTGTTTGAACTAAAAAAGAAGTCTGAAAGGATTGAGGAATAAACTTTAACTTTCTTGCTATGTACAGTATGTGTTGCGTGTGTCCATGTTTGACTCAACAACTGGCTTCAAATGAACAGGGTCACTATCCCGGTATTTGAAAAACAGATTTCATACAAAATATTACAGTTTATCACGATCAATGTCACTTTTGCATAATACACACATACTAGCTCTACCGGATTTAGCACAGCATATAATGCATTAATTTATTTATTTATAGAACAGTCTTCGTTAATTCCAATAATATGCATTCATATATATTTATATATTTTTCCAAACACTTCAAAATCAAATGTTATTGTAATTTTATTGTAATTCTATTCTTAGTATACATTTTATTCGACGAGAATAAAGTGTTTCAATACGTGCCACTGTGTATGCCTGTGTATGTGACAAATAAAATTTGAATTTGTATATTTGTCGGCAATGTACACAAGTTATTTGTGAACTATTATAAAGCAAATTAAGGTAGAACTAATGCAGCAACTATCAATATTAGTAACAAAAAGGATGCAAAAGAGATCGATGCTTTTCTGCTTGACGTGTTTGTAAAGAGTGGCTATTTGAGTTACTGAAGCCTTCTTACAATGTTTCCACCTACTAAACTGCCACTCTGCACCATTCCGTGTCATCTCTAGAGACTTTTATGCAGGATATGAGATCAGCAGTTCTGAAATATTCATGATTGGACCATTAACGGAAGCTCTTGACTTGTGTTTGTAGTGTTGCCATGATTGGCTGATAATTCTAGAAGAGTGTAGAGACTTTCCTAATAAAGTGAACAGTGTACAGAGTGTATAGAGTTTTAATAGATGTCACAGCAATATTTCAATATTATGAATCCTAGAATTATGATAAAATACCTATAGTTATTTTAATGGGTGATAAATCTTTTGGGATGTTTACATTTCCAGCATTTAGCAGAGACCCTTATCCAGAGCGACTTACATTCTTTATATAACTGAGCAATTGAGGGTTTAAGGGCCTTGCTCAGGGGCCCAGCAGTAGCAGCATGCTGGACGCGGGAATTGAAGTCACAATTTTCCGATTTTCGGGGAATTGAACTCACAACCTTCCGAATTGGTAACCCAACACCTTAACCACCTTAGATCAGATTTTTCTGTTATTGTTAAAATAACTACCAAATGATGAGAAGCAGTAGCTCAATGAAACTGGCCAATCAGAAAGAGGCATGCGATCATTAACTGTCAGACAGCTCAGATATGTGGCTCATTCCTACTCACATGTTTGACTCTGATAATAATTCTCAATTATATTTTCCTAAAAACAATCACAAAAACATGTGATATATATTTCATAACGTTTAACTCAAGATTATTAGACTTATGATTGTAGGCAATAATTAAAATTAAACAGTAAAATCCCCTCTGCACATAATGTATGTTTATGTCAAAATGTGTCTTTAAGCTGTATGTATACGCTGACTCACCTCGGCAGGACGTTCAGTGGGTTTAAGTGGGCTGTGAAGGAGGCGGCATCCGTCCTTGGCTAGTCGCTGGACCATCTCCATGCGACTCATGTCCTCTCTGTTGCGTACTCCAGTCTCAGGGCCCTGCTGGATTGCAGGGGACACAGAGAACACATATCTCAGACCACAGTCCCATGCCATGGAGCTTCAGCACACACACTGTATGTGTCTATCCACAAATCAGTACACTGCTTCCTGTTTCTTCATGCAAGACAGAGAGCTCTGGCGACTATGATCCAGGCACGGTATACAGCTTGGGCTAGGAGAGTCTCCCTAGATATTTCATGAGAGGGAACCTGCATTTGTCTTTCTTTTAGTCTCTCTCTCTCTCTCTCTCTCTCTCTCTCTCTCTCTCTTTCTAATTCACAATAGTAGGGGTGGCCAGGAAACATCTGCTGGTGGCTCCAGTCATGAATAGGAAGTTTCACAATGTCCTGAAAGTGGGAGACTGACCAGTGTTGAGTCCATGGGAGTATCTGACTGTGTGTTAAAGCTGCATGTGGAAGAAAATGTTCTTACAGAATCATCAAAATGCTCATATAGCATCAACTTCTTTCAGAGCAACGTACGCACCAACATAGTGTATCAATTATCAAGATGATTTATATATGTTTGTGTGTGTGTGTGGTGGTGGTGTTGGGGTGCTGCACTAGATACTGTGCATGTCAGTAAAAGAATAACTATTGTAGTTGCCTTTACTGCCAGGTATTACAATAATCGATACGGCAATTCAGAGTTGTTCCCTTTAACCACTTACACACCTGCAAATCTACCCTCCACCCACACAAACACTTATACTTCAGTAGACTTCCAGGATGTAACACTTATGACCTCATCCTTTAGTGGACACAGACAGGATTTTGCCCTAGCCACACAAAAGGAGCTTATATAAGGCAGTTTAACCTCACACTGGGCCGACAGGTTCAACATAACTGAAACTCTTCACATTCCAGGACACTTTGTCTAAAACGACATCCGAATAAGGACAACAATGAACGATATTTATTGACGAAAGGGAAATACATCAAACTCTTTCTCTCAACCTGATGTCTGTAACAGATAAAAGAAAAGATAAAAATATCCTGATGAACTTGTTCTTGTTCTCTTGTTCCTGTTAGTTAAGATATATTTACTATAGACGCAGATTGGTAGAGCAGTCAGACGCTAACTGTTTTTCGTTGCCTTGTACATGTGCGATGAGCGATGAGCAAGCCGAAGGTGATGGTGGCGAGGAGAAACTGCCTGAGATGATATGAGGAAGAAACCTTAAGAGGAACCAGACACAGAATTAATCCGATCCTTACTTGGGTGATAATAGACAGTAAATTATGTCCTTTCTACAACAGTTTGTAGTCTAATGTAATTGTGCAACCAAGAACTCCTGAGGAACTAATGGGTCAGCGCGATTTCCGAGATCACCACAGACCCAACACTAATTCCTTTCTGCCGAAGTCTTCAAATGTTTGCTGATGAAGAGCCAACCACAAGCTGACCGATGCAGCAGTAGCTCAAAGACTGCATGACAGACACACACACACACACAACCCCACCCCACCGTTTGGCCAAAAAAGCACCACTGAGTAAACATAATTTGGGTGGTGTTTCATTCTGTGCGCTAACAATGACAATGTAGTGAGTGTGGCTCTGGTACAAGTGTATTTCTCACAGGAGTGTATCTCTGTTTAAACTAACAGGCACAATGTGGTTAGTATAACTTATATATAGCTTATTTAAGCACACTGCTAGAGACTAAAGCTCATTTTTTCATCCACCCTTTAGGTTAATCATCTAGTTGTAGAGAGACCTGTCCACCACCAAATGGGCTGCAGGGAGCAATTCTATATCGATAGTCACTTAACTTGTAACGTGAATAGCATACGAATAAAATTAATAACATTTCATTTAAACTAATTAACATTTACTAAAACAATCCCCCAAAAACTGCTAATTTCTTGTTCTTCCGTGTCAAATTTTCAGCTAACTACTGAGCTGGAGTAAGTTCACTCAGGTAATACTTGAGAAAAATATCTAACTTGGTATTACATTCAGTACATTTACATGCCAGAGACACGTTTTCAGTCAAAATAAAAGTCCAGGATTTTACCGTACCTTTTGTCCACTGGAAGGCAATGTAGAGGGTGGGAGGTCAAGAGGGTGCTCTGGGACAATGTCCTCAATCACTGTAAAAAAAAATCAAAAATTGGCTCTTTATCCGGCCAAAGAGCATTGCAGAGGAACACATGCTTCACTACTTTTGAAGTAATAGCAATCTTTTAAAAGCACAGAATTTTGTAAGATTGATCTTCTGAACAAAAAAGTGTCTTACTTGATTTGCACTTTCCTTTTCGAGCCAGTGCGGCTGTCAGTTCGTTCTGCACCTGTTAAAATGAAAAGCTTTAGCAGAGGAGCCTCCAGCGGCGTCTACGACTGTCATGTCATGCCATTATCCACTCTACGCAAGTGTCAACGTGGCACGAATGACAGCCAGACTGCTGAACCAGAATCATTACAGTGTGAGCAGTCAGGACATAACACTGTTGAACATGGTATCATGCAGAAAATCAGCTGCTGCCTGACAAGAATACAGGAAACTCCTTAAGGATATTAAATTAAAAAAAAAAATAATTGAATTATATCATAATTGTTCAAATTTCAAACATTTCTACGTCTCAGAAAAAAATCACTGCCCTGCATCATTTTTGTGGCAAAGCTCTTGGATCACTAATATATGTTTATCACCAGAGAGGCTTATTAAAGCTTATTAATCTGTGGTCCATAAGGGTCTACTATGTTATGAGATATAAATATACACACACTTTTCACCAGCACAAAAAAGATCACCTCTGTGACGAGCAACAGACTGAGGAATAAATCATTTCTTAGTAAAATAGTCACTGGGGCTGTTTTTATATGTGATCTATCACACTAAAGAGGAAATAATGAATGTTTACAACACTGACCTTGTCTTCTAACATAAAACATTTCCAGGTGTGTAACGGCAAACGATAGAAGACTTTATCTCTAATTAGTGGCCCATAAAAACTACATTTCCCACTGGCCCAGAAAGCATGGTATCACTTAGCCTCAGGATATAGGCCAATGAAAAATAGAGCTGGTTTGGGAAGCGTGCCATAGTAACCCTATCTGTGAGGTTCTATTTATTGCTACCTTTTAACTGACACAGACAGAGAGAAAAAACCACATCTACAATTTAGTCATCTACCACAAACTTGGAATACAGAAAAGCACAGCTGTCTTGTGGTTTGATCTTTTCTTATCCATGCTTCATGCTTTCAATAGAAATGACCTAAAAATGTAATAAACCTATAGCGAGTTATAACTGTCTCAGTATCACCAGATTGGGTACCTGTTAAGTTCCCAATTTCTTAACAGAGCAATATTGAATCTTGCCTCGTTACATGGTAAAGCACAAGTAACTCAGAAGGACAGGAAGATTTCATTTGTTTATGCTCTAAAATTCTGTAACACACTAATGCCAATGATCAATCCTTCTAGTAGCTATTTAACACACTGCTTTAGCATGTAGTTATTCATATGTTATATATATACATATCATATTAACACTTTTAAATACAGAGTCCAAAAGTTCAAGACCACATTGAAAATCTTTGTATTCTATTCTATTTTCTTTTTCTAATCACATATTTTATCCTTAATTAAAATTGTAAAAAATACAGAAGCTTTTAGAATGGTAAAATATATAATATAAATAAAACAAAATTTATATACACACGTCTATTAAATCATGCAGAGTTTCAGTCCAAATGAAACTCCCTTGAACTTGATCTCAAATGGATGAGAAGGTTGAAGAACCAAATATTAAAAACTCTAAACTTCCTGTAAGATTCTACTTTTATTGCCAATATCATTTACAATGAAAATTGTTGAATTAATTGAAAAAAAAAGGGGGGGGGGGATGCAAAATAGAAACATTTTCACTAGCATTCTCAGAGATTTGGACTCTCTGCACTATTTTTTTTTTTTAACCAATTTTATTATTTCTTACATTATGTCCTTCTTATAATTTATCTCAGCAAAGCTTTATTGTATATTAAATTATAATACACTCAAACACACACACACAGACACGACAAACTCACTACCTCGATTACATTGACATGCATATGATTTCATAACTGAACACTTTACACAAAAGTAAATAATTAACTGAATGTTTTAGTCCATCATATTCTGGATGCACAAACATGGACAGGAAAGGTTTTCTATGTCTGTTGCCAAGGCGATTGCACCCTGACAAGCAGGTCTGCAACATTAGCTTAATGACAGGTTGCAAAATGGGCTCAGTACTGCCTCAGTAATGAATCAGTGACTCAGACTGGTCAAGATGGAGTAGTAAATTCAGTTAGCATACCGCTTATCCGAACTACCTCGGGTCACGGGGAGCCTGTGCCTATCTCAGGCGTCATCGGGCATCAAGGCAGGATACACCCTGGACGGAGTGCCAACCCATCGCAGGGCACACACACACACTCATTCACTCATGCAATCACACACTACGGACAATTCTCCAGAGATGCCAATCAACCTACCATGTACTGTATGTCTTTGGACCGGGGGAGGAAACCGGAGTACCCGGAGGAAACCCCCAAGGCACGGGGAGAACATGCAAACTCCACACACACAAGGCGGAGGCGGGAATCGAACCCCCAACCCTGGAGGTGTGAGGCGAACATGCTAACCACTAAGCCACCGTGCCCCCCACCTTTTGATGCTTTTTTACTCTAATTGCAGTAGTTGTACTTCATAACACCGAGTGAATTGAATCTACTGAATTGATACGTAACTGTACATGAGTTACTGAAGCTTTTTCCTCACCTTTGATGTGAGCTGCTCCAGAGCTCTCATCTGGACAACATCTACCGAGCTACAAGCAAGAGAATGTTTCTTATGCTCTCTCTCACTCCTGCAGAGAAAGACATACACACTGTGTTTGAGTATACAACATCATAAAGGCATTAAACCTAGAGCAGCTGTAAAGTAAAGGCCAAAGTCTGCTTGTCTTCATATATCTACTGTATCTGTGACAGAGTTCCAAATATCTTCTATCTCTAAACATTAATTTTAATATAACACTGTTGTATAACAGCTAACCTGTGCTTCCACGTTCCAGTTTGGTTTTTTTATAAATAAATAAATAATATCCTGAGCTTAGGAATATAAATACGATCGCTGAGGCACCGTTGGCTCAGTCTATAGCTGCATCTCAAATGGCGTAATACACACTATTTACTATGTACTCTACCATCTAGTGTACTGTATATGGAGTATGGATTTTAGAAAGGTAGTATTGTCTCAAATGGCACACTAATGTTTTTTTCTGAATGGAAGTAGAAGCCGTTTCCCAGTCGATGGCAAATGATGTCAAATGCATGTAAAGCGACGTCACTTGCTTTAGCAGAATCGATGAATTTTGGTTTCACACAGCACAAGCTAATTTAAAAATATATTTGTAAGAGCTCTTGTCCACCTGATTGTCTTGAATTATTTTCTCATCCAGTTGCTACCAGTAATAAACATCTATTCTACACAATGGGCTTGAAATCATACCAGTAACTACAGTGTTAAACTATAGAGAAATTGAGAAAGGGAATAAAAAGTTGATCATAAATGTTAACAATCAGAAGCTGTATGATGGAGCACCACGACACGTATGTGACCCCTGATATCGCTGGTGTTAATACGGTCATGTGTTACTTACTACAATCATTAAGAGCTGTGAGTGAAATCGGACACAAGGAACAGCTGAAGTGGTCCATGACCAAACGTTTTAGTGGGACAGAATGCTTTGTGCTGTCAGGGCTTTGCTTGGATGTTCTCACTCATTCTGCTCTCATCACTACTCATCTGTTTCTAATTTACTATCATTAAACTTGTATATTTGTTTATTCCACATTGCGTTTGTCGGTGCGGAGTCCTCGTCTTTTCCCTGTTTTTTCCCCTCATCTTTTCCCCCGTCTGTGTTTCTTATTTTGTTTAATAAACCATGTTGTTATCCCTGCAATATTTCTACATCTCAAACTATGTCTCATAAACCTTTAAAAATCTGAGCACGAGAGACAGATTTTTCTTACACAGAAAACAAGGTTGTACTATATATACACTACACAAAAAAAAACCTGAAAAAAAAAAAGCATCACGAAAGAAGAACGTGAAAGTTTGTTGACGTCGGCGCATCGCCGGCATGATGCAGTTATTGAGAGCAAGGAATACGCAACCAAATATGAAGTGTTATTTGCTCTATCCATCAGCTCGCATTCATGTTGATCTCAAACCCAACCGTTTTCAGTATACATCATAAACAGTAGAATTGCCTTTGTCGTTCCAATAGTTTTGGAAGAAAACTGTATACATTAGGCTCTTCGGATATGATCGATAGGAAATATAATATCTCTGTATATCATGTAGATTTTATCTACTACTCACGGTTTAGGAGACACATGGAGCGGAGTTTGAGGTGCCAGACCTAGGAGAACGTTCACTCCATTTTGCCACTGGATCTGATTTCTAAATGCACAGCTTTGGGCTTCACACTCCTCAAAGGAGAACTGGTA
The DNA here is from genome assembly GCF_030014155.1 of Tachysurus vachellii. Lineage (NCBI taxonomy): Eukaryota > Metazoa > Chordata > Actinopteri > Siluriformes > Bagridae > Tachysurus > Tachysurus vachellii. Next base: position 21,911,898 of record NC_083464.1, on the reverse strand, counting down.
CAACGTTTCCGAGTCTTCAAACACCGCCAGCCTTTCCACTGAAATACAGAGTTTTAATCGGTACACCCAATACATCTGAAGTCATGTCCAGAGAATAATAATGAATAAAAATGCAAAACATTTATAAATATTCACATTTTTTATGCTTTGAATTTTTGTTATGTAATATTACTATTACTGATGTGTAAAATAGGGCAGTAAAAGAGTGCAAAGTGAGCAGATACGTACATTACATATATTTCAATAAATAAAAGAGAAGAATATATATAACTATTGTTAATGTGAGAGTTTATTGCACAGCTAGTAGTTGTGAGTGTCTTATTTGAGCGTAGTGACTTCATCAACAAGTTTAGTTCTGTTATAGCTCTTGGATAGAAACTATTTGGGAGTCTGGTGGTTTGTGTATTTAGGGACCGATGATGTCTTCCGGAGGACAACAGAGTCAATATGCACATGTCTACTGAGGACACGGTTAGGTAGGTAATATTTTTTTATTATTATTATGTTTGAATATTTAACATTGGTGATCACTCTAAGGGAAATGATCTGTTGATATCCCATGACATCATATTCTTCTGAAACCCTGTGTAATATTCTACCAACCTCATTTTGTTTTTCAAGACCAATGTGTTAGGAAGCTATTTTAATGTGCGTCATATTGCCTGAATTTCTCTGTTATCTATTCGTTATACTTTCGACATTCAGAGCGTGTAAAGAATCGTAGCCGTTTCTACAATCATGAGTAGATCTAGCTTTACCTTATGAAGTTCTCACTAATCACACAATTCTAGGTGTTCCCTTGGTTGGCTAGCTAATGTTCCTGGTTCATCTTGCAGTTCTAATACCATGTCATCTACCGGTGCCTTTTTTAAATAACGAGACCAGGTCTCCTTCACACACCCGAAAGCAGGATGCCCAGCTCCAGCAAACCGTTCCAGACTCTAGCAGCTGCATTTCTGTTTCCAACAAACACGCACTGCTCCGTCAGCCACTGCACCAGCTCCCGTCCTATAAAACTCCTTCTGCAGGATAACAAGAGGGTTACAGAACAAAGAGACACCACACGATTACTTAAACTCATGTACCAAAAGTATAATCATACCACCTTCAGCACTAATAAATATCTTTCAATAAGGGTTTCGGTACAGATTTAGCTTTGTAAGCTTTGACAATTCCTTTTTTCACAAATTTCGATTATTAAAATAAAAAGTGAGGCAACTTTATTGTATGGCATCATGAAAGGTTAAAGCGTCATATTTAATCAAATCCTCAAGCGTAACAAATTTTTAAAAATCCTCTCAAATCTTACTTGATGATTCTGGCTAGTTTTACGTGGGCTTTCCAGTTTTCTTGTCCATTCGATAAGAAAGCGTTTCTGAGTGCACGGCCAGCACAGGACACATTTTGTACGCAAACCTACAACACAGAGAACGAATATTTACACTGATAATATGATTAGAGCAAAAAAAAAAAACAACAAACGTCATGTTGTCTTGTTCTCTGAAGTTGCGGTTTTGTCTGTTGTCTGAAATTCGCATGCACATGTTGATGTTCCATTGAAGCTAAGCGTATGTGAGATAATCATCGGCACTCTGAGATAGTCACAAATCACCAGAGTTTAAAAAAAAAAAAAAAAAGCAACTGATTAACATGATACACACAACAAAGACTAGTCCAAACTTGCTGACATGCATTTGTACATACCTAAGAAATCCAACCAGATATTCAGGTCACACAAGGAATTAAAAACAATGACGGTGTAAAAAAAAAATAAATAAATGCTTGCTTTACCTTGTGCCTGGTGTCTGAGATGAGACAGCTGATGGTTTCAGGTGGCTGCTCCTCCGATGCAATCTATGAAGGAGAAACAGAGGTTAAGAGTCCTATAAACAATGGCTCTCTGTCTCCGTGAACTATACACTGTCTGCTGCGTCTTATCCTGAAAGTCAGCTTTAAACAGTAATGTATTTATAACCACGGCGAGCTTATTCTAACTCTCTACCCCATTCGAGTGATGAAAGACAAAGAAATCATTTACTGCATGTCACATTAGTTAACATACAGTAATACTTCATAGTTCAATTAACTAGGTTTAACCACTAAACCACTTGACCTTGTCAACCAGGTCAGACTCTTCTAACTAGCTTTAATATTAGTTTCACAGTGGTAAAGGAAGCAGTAAGAGAATCCAGGGTCATAGTAGTTACTGAATAATATGATTTAAGATAATGATATCCAGGAGTTTCTCATTAATAATACAATGCTGAAATACTGAACTTCAGGCGATATTGTTGCGTTAGTAAACACACCAAGCAGGTTTCCCTTCAGCTCAGAGTTTACATACTCTAATGGGGTATTCACTATTAACGTTTGGTATTTCATTTCTGAAGTAAGCATTAATTCATGATTGTATTTGTTACATACGTAGATATATACAGTCTACAACCCGAGACATCACAAATATGTGCAATAGACAATGTATAAAATTGCGTTAAAAGTGGAGTAATGTGTCTGTGGAGCACAGTGTGACAGGGTTTCCTAGTGGACGTGTGTGTGTGTCTGTATGTGTGTATCTTCTGAGGAACCGCTATCGGATGCAAAGAAGACTATTCCACAATTTCACTATCCATCCATCCATTTATTTTCAGTACTGCGCATCGTACTGCGCAAACATACTAACCATCAAGCTACCCACTATTTCAATAATTACAGTACAATATAAATCTTTTTTAGTACTATATTATTCTAAACATTAACGAGCCACCTCTGTGAAGGCAGACGTCAACAAACCCCTTATTCACCATTCCTTCTCAATAATCGCCACATCACCTCAATCACAAAGACATGGCTCAAAAAATAATCTGTACATGTAGATCCTGAAATACCTTTCACAAATAGTGTACTCATTAGAAATAGAATGAAGTGTTAATATGTCCTTTCATAGAAGCTGAAGAGATTTTTCCAGGTGATATTTAACACTTGGTAATTACTGCACCATTGCTTTATTGGGTTCGTGAATAAACCTTATTTTATTGTAGGGCTTGTATTGTAATATCCAGTTAGATGTTATGTCCACCGTAAATGAACTTAATCTCACTAACTTCATTTTGGATTGAGATTTTAAATTGAAGTGTTTCAAAGTAAGATTTAACCCATGAGACATTCTCAGCCCTTTAGTTCTTTTACTCCTTGCAGCTCGCTCACCAGCTCATCTGTATGCTGTTCAAACAGATTTTTAAGATAATACTGCCGGTCAGCATCATCAAGCTTGTCAGCTCGTCGCTTATTAACTAGCTTAGCCGAGTCTCTGTTGCAGTCTCGGTCAAAAGTATGCGAACACCAGAACACATCACACCCACATGTGGGTCTTTCCTTGCCACACATTTGTATTGACTAGAACTGAGAAGCCCAAACATGTTCCAGCATGACAATGCCTCTGGGCATGTGAGCAAATGAGATCCATAAAGACATGGTTTGCCAAGGAGTGGACGAACTCGAGTGACCTTCAAAGAGCCCTAACCTCAACCCCAATAAACACCGAACTGAAATGCTCACTGCATCCTAGGCCTCCTTAACCAACATAAGTGCCTGAGCTCACTCATGCTCTTGTGTCTGAATGGACACAAATCCCCACGGCTACGCTCCAAAATCTGGTGGAACGGCTTATTGTTAGAACAACGAGGATTTTATCGTCGGAAATTGCCATTTGTTCTACAATGAAGTAGCCTCTAGGCGTTCCTACTACTAGTTGCCATAGTAAAAACATTCATGAGCAGGTGACTTAAGAGAGTGTTTGTATATAAAATGCGCCAGTGTATATGAAGGAGAAACAGTATGTGATCTTTAACATGGATCACATACACGCTACTGTCTTCATTCTCACTGGCAGTCACGACACCAAGTCGTTTAATATTTGCATGAAGTTTAAACTATTCTCAACTTTGTTGTGTTGCTGGAGACGCAGACAACTAACGATTACTGTTGCTCATATCGCCCAAAGTCAATAACTGTCATTGAAAATGAAAGGTGGCTTTGTGACTGTCACTGTACGTGTGAACATAGCATGAGTGTAGCATTCTGAACCTTCCAGCCCTTTAAGGTCTCCCTTCATATTTACATATTGAAATTTTGTCTCTTATTAAGATAGAACTACATTAGTGATGTCCTCCCCGTGAAAGAGAAGTTCTAACTTCTCACAGAAATTATGAATCGCAAAGATTCACACAACAAAGATTTCAGCAGAAACATATTGAATGTGTTTCAGGGTGGAGTTTTTCCTTAAGGGTAAGCTTAGGGTTGTGGATGATTTCAACAAACATACGTTACTTTGCTTTTGCAACTTTTAAGCCAACTATAATGATGTGTGTATTTTGATGTCTCTAAAGGTATTTATCAGTAATCAGCAACTTAAATGCTTATACGTGGTCACACATGAAGCTGTTCACTGTGTGTGTGTGTGTGTGAGAGAGAGAGAGTGTGTGCAAGTGTGTGTGTGTGTATATGTGTGAGAGAGAGAGAGTGAGTGTGTATGTATAAGAGAGCGTGAGTGAGTGTGAGTGTGCATGTGTGTGAGAGAGAGATAGTGTGTGTGTGTGTGTGAGAGAGAGAGAGAGAGAGATAGAGCGTGTGTGTGTGTAAGAGAGAGAGAGTGTGTGTGTATGTGTGTGTGTGAAAGAGAGAGAGAGTGTGTGTATGTGTGTGTGTGAAAGAGAGATAGTGTGTGTGTATGTGTGTGTGTGAAAGAGAGATAGTGTGTGTGTATGTGTGTGTGTGAAAGAGAGATAGTGTGAGTGTGTGTGTGTGTGTGAAAGAGAGATAGTGTGAGTGTGTGTGTGTGAAAGAGAGATAGTGTGAGTGTGTGTGTGTGTGAAAGAGAGATAGTGTGAGTGTGTGTGTGTGTGTGTGTGTGAGAGAGAGAGATAGTGTGTGTGTGTGTGTGTGTGTGTGTGTGTGTGAGAGAGAGATGGAGTGTGTGTGTGTGTGAGAGAGAGAGATGGAGTGTGTGTGTGTGTGAGAGAGAGAGATGGAGTGTGTGTGTGTGTGTGAGAGAGAGAGAGAGAGAGAGAGAGAGAGAGAGTGTGTGTGTGTGTGTGTGAAAGAGAGAGAGAGAGTGTGTGTGTGTGTGAGAGAGAGAGGGGGGGGAGTGTGAGTGTGTCTGTGTGCGTGTGAGAGAGATACAGTGTGTGTGTGTGTGTGAGTGTGTGTGAGAGAGAGATATAGTGTGTGTGTGTGTGTGTGTGTGTGTGTGTGTGTGAGAGAGAGAGAGAGAGAGTGTGAGTGCATGTGTGTGAGAGAGAGATAGTGTGTGTGTGCATTTACACAACAGGTAGAGAGAATATTAGCACGTAGTATAGCCGAGCTGTTAGCATGCAGATCAGTAACAAAGCACACTTACCCCCTGTGAGCTTTTCTTTCTACACAGCGGTGTGTGTTTGTTGATCACAGGTGCGTCCTCTCTGCTTGGACTCAGCCGAGCTTGTTGTTCTTTCACTACTAGACTCCAGCGCAGGTATAAAAGGTCACTCTTGCCCGGTAGCGGACTTTCCTCCAGCATCGCCATGTTCACCTGTAATCCAGGAGCCTCAGGCGGTAACGTCTTCATCCATTCAGGTGACAACAACAAAACTCTATTACAGTCAACTGTGGCTCTCGGTTCTAAGCGAATACATTCATTTTGTCTAAACGGGACGCAAAATCAATGTAAATAAGACGGAGATATGTATATATATAATTACTGACTAGTTTTCCTTGTTTGATGGTACACCGGTATGTGTAATCCTCACGTGTTATATGACAGAGAAGTGGGCGGGGCTCTCAGTGAGTAGGTAAATATAGGCGTGGCTCTGGATTCAAAGGTAAAGTCACGTGACTTCTTTCAGGCCGCACGTTTAAGAGATTCTTCACACTGCAGCGTTTGTCTCGGTTTCACAGAGTTTTCTAAAGTTAAATGAGCTCTATGGTTTTTGGTTGTTATTATACTGTATGTATAACATAATCTAAACTTCATCTGAAAAAAAGAAACCTGGCCAAAAGTCTGTGGACACCTGACCATCTCATCCATAGCTAATTCTTCCCCACATATGGATGAGACATAAAGGCTGAGGCAAACAATTGTATATAATTATGTCTCTGTATTCTGTACCATTACAATTTCCCGTCACTGGAACTAAAAGGCCCAGACTTGTTTCAGCATGACAATGCCCCTTGCACAAAGCACAGTCCATAAAGACATGGTTTGAGAAATTCAGAGCCCTGACCTCAACCGCCAGGGATGAAATGTTGTCCACTGTAGTCCAGCTCTCAACATCACGGCTTTCCATTACTAATGCTCTAGCTGCTGGATGGGAAAATCCCAACAACCATGCTCCAAAATCTACTGAAAAACCTTACCAGAAATGCTAAGCTATTAGGAATTGAATATGGAATAGGATGTGATGTTTACATGTTTTCCCTGTTTACTGTGCTTTCCTCCAGGTTCTCTCATTTCCTTCCACTGTTGAGAAAGCATGCATTTATTCTAAATTGCCACATGTAAGAATGTGTGTGACTGTTGTCCAGTCATGGACTGCCATCCTATCTGTGGAGAAAGTTTCAGCCATAATGTAACCCAGGGATAGGCTTTGGTTCACTGGGACCCTGACCAAGATAATTATTATTGTTTAATTAGCTAAGTAATTAATTAATTGTGAAGAGAAGGAGTAAAGTTGTGTATGAAACGGTGTCAGCTATGAGCAGCTCCTTCAGTGACAGACTGTTACATCCTCAGTGTCTGAAGGAGCGATACAGACGGTCTTTTCTCCCTGCTGCTATAAGACTTTACAATCAAAGCTGCTCCCAGTGAACCAGTCACCATAATACACACTGTTATTACTGTTTCACTGCAATAATAAACAATAACAAAGCATTTTAAACATGTGCAATAACAGAATTTTTTAAAAATGTGCAATATTACCTATGTGCAATATGTCTTCAGTGTAACCACTACTCTTTTTATACCTTTTTGTATAATCTGTATATTATATTATGTCTTTATTTTATTCTTTTTATATATTTTTTGCTGCTGTAACAGAGAAATTTCCCCATTGTGGGACGAATAAAGGAATATCTTATCTTAATATATATATATATATATATATATATATATATATATATATATATATATATATATATATATATAATATAATGAGTGAATGATGAATATATATATATATATATATATATATATATATATATATATATATATATATATATATAATTATAATGAGTGAATGATATATATATATATATATATATATATATATATATATATATATATATATATATATATATATATATTTCATTCATTTATTTATCCATGCACAATCCATATGGATCATGTGTCCAGGAATATGGCAGTGATTTGAAAGTATGATCTTTAGAAATGTGTTTTCTACACTGGTGAACTTTTACTGGTTGCCACTAATTACCAGCTTTTCATTTTGATTTGGATATTCCCTTCATACAAATACTTGCTCTTCTGCATTTGGGAGTGTATTTCTACTACAGACAGTGAAATCTGGTCCAAGAAATAAACATCCAAACCTGGTAACCACCAATAAACCCCAGAATAAGCTTAGTCGCTGAGTTGCTCTCTAGCTGTTTAGGATGAATGACTTGGCTGCATACAGTACATTGCTTAGCTGAAAACCAATGATCTAAGGTGCCTAGACTTTGTAAGTTGGGGTAAAATATTCAGCATAGCCCAACTTATAATTTTTAGAGCTGTCATTTTTTTCATTATATTTTCAGCAGATGTTATTCAGATGTTTTACACCACGTAAAGATATCCAAAGGTAAAGACACCACAAAGGGGCTGTCCAAGACATTTGTTAATAATAGTTTAATGTGCCAATATATTACTAAATTACTATTCTTTAATAATTAAAAAAATGTTAGTCATTTATTAGTCAAGTATTACATTTACTTTTATGCCATTTGGCCAATGCTTTTATTCAGAGTGATTTACAGAGTCTCTATAAATGTATACATCATGATACTGGTTCACCAGTTTATGCACCAAGAATACCATCAGTCTACAACCTCTGTTGGCAAGGTCATATAGCAAAAAAAAAGGCACATAGACATTGTAATTCCTTTTTCAAATTTCAGATTTAATTGCTAGATTTTGGACTTCAGAAGGTTTCAGGTAGGTTTTAGACATCAAGTTAATTCCAAACAACTATATTGTTTTCATGTACAGCATACATTATTTCTATATACATGGAGTTTCTGGTAATGACTGCTATGCAAAATAGTAAACTGAAATGTATGCTAATATATAAGAGTTGTGTGTTGAGGTAAGAAGAAACACATCACTTGAAGTGAAATGAGTGGACTGTTGTATAAACATTGTTGGAGGCATGTTGGACTGTTGGATGCATACAAACCTCCTTCACAAGAATAAAACACAAGTGAGAGAAAGAGCTGGTAGAAACGTTCAATGTCTGCATTTTTTGGTCATCTGTTCAAACACGTGAGGTTGAGTCACAGATCCATTACTGATGACATCCTTTTTATTCACTGTGAATTCCTTTAGAATCCTGCCATTCATCCTGGTATTATATGTTTGTGTTTTATATATGTTTGTGTAAGAAAGTTTCACAAAATTACAGGTGCTTCCACCAACCTCCAGGAGGGGGTAGTGTTTCCTGTCTTTGAATCACCATAGCAGGTGTTGCTATGGCTAAACAACTAAAAATGGCCGGCAGCTGTATATGGAGATGTATGGAGATTAAATGAATTGTCATTGAGACAGCTGTATTACTTCAGGATTCGCTGCAGCATGTGTGGTACACATACATTTCAGAGTCTGCAGCTTTTTGTCACACACAACGGTGATTTATGTATCAAGGCACTGTTTCCTTTTAGCCTTCTGAGCATACAAGAAGTACATGATGTGTCCTGCAGTAATGAACAACACAGAGATGATGACAAGAATACCAAAATGCTGTGGCTGCGGTGCAGAGATCACCATGAGGAAGTGTAGCAAATCCATCATGTAGTTCATTGAGCTCTGGACTCCATTTACAATGCCACGCTCAGACTCACAGATGTTTTCCTGCAGTAGCTGAGTTACTGTCAGGTCAAATGACCAGAGACCTATAAAGAGAAGAGCAAGAGATAAACATATGAACATTGTTATAGACCACGCGCCAGAGCAATTTTTACAAAATTTCAAATGCATTGCATTTGGTTCTTTTAACTAAATGCTTTAAGCAATTTAATTCCATTCTTCCTTGCAAAACCAGGACTCTTTAAGTGTTCCTCAGTTTTTTAAAATGATTTCTATAGAGGAGTGTTAATCATTGAGCAACTGCTAACTTCAATAAACAATCTCTATAACAGACAAAATTTAGTAAAGAGAAATTATTTAAATTCTCGCTATCTGGTCTCACTGCAGGAGAATGGGTTGCCTTTTAAGTCTGGTTCCTCTAAAGGTTTCTTTCTCTTGTCATCTCAGGAAGTTTGGCTTGCTCTTTAGGGATAAATTTACGTTTAAATTTCTGAACATTTCCATTGTTAAATGCAGGATATTATTTTTATTAAAAAAAAGTAATTGAATTTAGATTTGGGCACTGAATGGGCCATTTCAAAATGTTTTTTTTTTTTTGTGAAGTTTTCTTGGCTTGTATTTGAGCTTTGGGTCTTTATGGTGCTGAAAGGTTACATTATTCATTCATTCATCTTCTACCGCTTATCCAAACTACCTCGGGTCACGGGGAGCCTGTGCCTATCTCAGGCGTCATCGGGCATCAAGGCAGGATACACCCTGGACGGAGTGCCAACCCATCGCAGGGCACACACACACTCTCATTCACTCACGCAATCACACACTAGGGACAATTTTCCAGAGATGCCAATCAACCTACCATGCATGTCTTTGGACTGAGGGAGGAAACCCCCGAGGCACAGGGAGAACATGCAAACTCCACACACACAAGGTGGAGGCGGGAATCGAACCCCGACCCTGGAGGTGTGAGGCGAACGTGCTAACCACTAAGCCACCGTGCCCCCCTGGTTACATTATTCAACTTATTTAATTGTTTAGCACAGGCTTGCATATTTTGTGCCAAATTAGATAGGTATTTTAAGCTATCCATAATTCTCTTTATCTTGTGTAGGGCTCTAGTCCCCACTAAAGCTGATACTGCCAACATCATGATGCCGTCTTTTTGGTTGGCCTGTCTGTTTATTTTTACCAATTATATATATTAGAATTATGCCCCAAAAGTTCAAGCTTCCAGTCTAATCAGTCTATACCAAATTTTGCCACACAGTCTGGCAAAAGTTAGACGTAATTCTGTCTATTCGCCCTATCCCATAGTGTGAAAAATACAAAAAATTGTTATCACGTGCAGGAAGTGACGTTTTTTTCCACATCTCTTTTAATGTTGCTAAATGTCTCATTTCTAGTTCTCTTTCATCATCTCGTATTCGAGATCCACCTATGGGAAGGGCATCTGTTCCTGACCTCTACAGAAGCATCCAATTGCACCAAGTCTGGCTTGACAGACAGGAGCGCGTGCCAAAGGCAGGTAAGGTAACGCCCCTTACCCAAGTGCATAATGCACCTGCACGCGCTACCTTTCCTCAGTTAACATTCGCTTCTCGCGACTTCTGCTCCGACCTCACAGCTCCCTGGTTTTTTGGACTGCACTTGTTGTCTTTAGGAGGATATATCGGCTGATCAGCCTCCGCCGGACGTGCTCGTCCTCAGCCAGGTTAGCTTCGCGAGCCTTTTAATCTGTGGGCTGCACGCCTGCCTTTTTGCCTTTTTTCTTTTTCCATGGCGCTTTCTAAAGTGGCGCTGGTTACTCCGGTGGACAGCCTCTCGCCTGCCCGGCCGCGAGGGATTCCCATCCCTTCTGCGTTGTCTGCACGGGGCATGCGCAGGAAGCTCTTGACCTCCCAGAGAACTGTAGCCATTGTCTGGCGCTCCCAAAAAAGCTCCTGCGTCATAGGCTCAAAACGGCTGCTGCCCAGTGTGTCAATTTCGGGCTGTCCGACTCGGAGGGGGAAAAAGACGACGCTGCTGAGAACCCGGGGGCCTCCCGAGGTGCGATTTCCTCTGACTGGGCCGACATTTGTCCTTCCCCGTTTGAGGATTTGCTACCAGCTGAGGACCTATTCCCCGATGGACCGGCAGGTTCCGGGGACGAGGTCGAGGCGGGCCTTCTCGATGGCTCGGATGACAAGGAAGCCATCCCGTCTTCCGCGGTCCCTCAGGCTCCCTCCGCCCCGCCTCAATCGGTATTGCTGGATCTTTGTGAGTGTGCTGCCGCGTGGCTCAACATCAAATGGCCGGCTCTCCTGAATGCTTCGGATCAGGAGAGAGATGTTTATGACGGCAAGCTTCTGGGGCCTTCTACCGGCTCGAGAAAGCAGCTTCTGCCCGTCCTCCCTGCGTGTGCTAAACACATGAGACATTGCTGGGGAGATCCGCTTGACCTGTAACACGGTCTCGCGGGGCTTAAGGTGAAGGATATGGCGGGTCTGGGCATGGGCGACCCCCCCATGATCGAGCCTTCCATCGCCAGACACCTTAACCCATCTCAGGGCGGGCTGCTCTCCCCACCCAAGCCCGTCCTCCCGGGCAAGATGGATCGTTTCTCCGCGTCGATTCATCAGGCTTCATACAAAGCCTCGGCTCTTTCTATCCGAGCTCTCAATGTCTCCTCGCTGTTGTCCGTGTATCAGGCTGAACTCCTGCTTGATTTGGGTCAACAACTGGAGAGTGGGTCGCCATCACCCGATCTCTGGAAGGAGGTTGTCACGGTCAATGACCTCGTTCTCCGCAAAGCCCGTCAAGCTGTCCAGGCGAGCGAGCGCTCTATGGCTTTGTCGGTGGTCGGGGAACGCACGCTGTGGCTTAACCTATCCGGTCTCCCCGATAGTGAGAAGCGCCGCATCGCAGGAGCGCCAGTTGAGCCGGGTCAAGCTCTTTTCGGCCCGGCCGTTGTGCTGATGCAGCAGCGCTGCGACGATAAGAAGAAGGAGGACAAGGCTTTCAAGCTGTGTCTTCCTAGGAAGCCGGCACAGCACCAGACGCCATCTGGGCGGCCGCCTAACGCTCCTGCTGCGGGACGCCAATCCCACTACACGGGCAGGACCAACAAACCCCGTGGGAAACCACAGGCTCAGCAGAGCGGGCCCCCCCGCCCCTCGCTGGGCCCTGGGGTAAGGTGTCCTTCGCCGCAGCCGTGGCTAGGAAGCCTCCCAACCCCGCCCCTTCGGTCCAGAAGACAGAGGTTCTCTTTCAGCGAGGTCAGCCCCCCCTCGCAGGCGAGGGTTGTTCTTTTTCCGCACAGGCTTCACTGTTCCCTGTGTCGTCCGGAGTGCGTTCCCCTGTCCCTGTCCCTGTTTGCCAAATCACCTCCGCGGTTCAATGGAGTGGTCTGGTCCCACACGGACCAGAGCTCCGCCCACATTCTGACGGACGAAATCTCATCTCTTCTCCAGAAGGGAGCGATTCGAGTTGTAGCCCCAACTACTAAGCGATCAGGGGTTTTACTCGCTATTTCCTGGTCCCGAAAAAGGACGGCTCTCTCCGTCCTATTCTGGATCTCAGAGGGTTGAACAAACATTTACGGAAATACAACTTCAGAATGTTGACACACGGCTCTCTCATACGTTCGATAAAACAGAACGATTGGTTTTGCTCGGTTGACCTAAGCGATGCTTTTTTCACATAAGCATCTATCCTCCGCATATGAAATTCCTTCGCTTTGCCCACCAAGGCGTGTGTTATGAATTCATGGCTCTCCCGTTCGGGCTCGCACTGAGTCCGAGGACGTTCTGTCTGTATGCGGAGGCGGGGCTTGCGCCCTGAGAGCAGCGGGTCTCAGGATCCTGGCTTATATAGACGATTGGCTTATTATAGCCGATTCAAGAGAGAAAGTGATGCAAAACACTGCCGTGAGCTCTCACACATTGCCGCGCTCGGTTTCAGAGTCAATGTGTCAAAGAGCAATTTCACTCCCGCTCAGGAAGTTATATTCTTGGGCTTGGAGCTGAATTTCGTTACGATGCGTGCGCACCTGTCACGGAATCGTATTTCCTCATTCATGAACTGTCTCGCACGGTTCAGGGAAGGAATGCGGATACAGTTTCGCACATGTCTCAGGTTACAGGGTCTTATGGCTTCGGCTATCCATGTCTTGCCTCTGGGTCTTCTGAGAATGAGGGCTTTCATGAAGTGGGATTTGTCCCTTCATCTCAGCCCGTTGCACGATTTTTGACACTATGTCACGGTGTCACGGACATCATGTGCTGGTGCGCTGCGACAATACAACAGCTGTAGCACATATCAACCGTCATGGCGGCATGCGCTCCTCCAAGCTTCACGCTCTGGCTCACAAGCTGTTGGTGTGGCGCGCACGGCATTTCCTGTCATTACGGGCGACTCACGTCCCGGGCTTTTTGAACAGGGTGCAGACTTTTTGTCGAGGGGGAACCCGCTCTACAGAGAGTGGCGGCTCCACCCTCAGATAGTGAGGCTGCTTTGGGAGAGGTTCGGCCACGCTGCCGTCGATCTCTTCGCCTTGCATGAAAACGCCCACTGTCCTATGTTCTTCTCGCTTCGGGACGAGGACGCCCAACTCGGCGTGGACGCGCTGGCTCATCCGTGGCCCATCACGCTACTCTACGCTTTCCCTCCGCTCTGCCTCGTATCTCCGACCCTGGCCAGGGTTGCTGTACAGGGTTTGTCTCTGATCCTCATAGCTCCCAGGTGGCCCAAGGCACCTTGGCTAGCAGAGATAATACCTCTGCTATATGCGGAGCCTTGGCCCCTCCCGTTGCGCACGGATCTCCTGGCCCAAGCAAACGGGGAAATCTTTCATCCTCACCCAGACAGGGTGGCTCTCTGGGCCTGGCCCGTGAGAGGGCGAATTTAAACATTCTGGGGCTTCCCCCGCGTGTTATTTCCACTATTCAGAATGCCAGGGCCTCTTCCACACGTTCGCTCTATGATTGCAAATGGTGTGTGTTTGAGGAGTGGTGCGAGGAGCGCCAGCTCGTTTCGTATCTGTGCGCCGTCGCTGATATTCTGGGGTTTTTGCAGGAAAAGATTTTTGCATGTTTCAAGCATATAGTCTCCCCCTCTCCTGACGCCCAGGTTGGGCCTTTCACATGTTTATATACATGTTCTTTTCCTGCAGGCGGCTCACTTGTTGGACATCAGCGGGGTTCTAACATGCATGTTGCCACATGTTGTGTTTATCTTTGGCTGGGTTGTTTACCCCACGCAGTGTGTTATGTCTGCTGCTTTGTGACGTGCCGAGCACCACCTTTTTGGCCATCCTCTGGCTTACAGGGCCTCGCTGTGAGTGTATTGGGCAACCGGGGAGTTGTCTATATCTCCCATAGGTGGATCTCGAACATGAGATGATGAAAGAGAACAATAGGTTACTTTCGTAACCCCGGTTCTCTGAAACATCGAGTGGAGAGATCCACCAAGTTTGCCCCGCTTGCTGCACAAGAAGCGAATGGATGCTTCTGTAGAGGTCAGGAACGGATGCCCTTCCCATAGGTGGATCTCTCCACTCGATGTTTCAGAGAACCGGGGTTATGAAAGTAACCTATTGTTTTCATCTTGTTCTTTTGGAGGAACATCCTGATCTTGGTGATGTCACTGTCACGCTTATTTTCTCTACTTCTTTGAACATGGCCTTGACTGTGTTTCTTTTTCTAATGTTTCTGCTTATTTTTTACATATTTTTTGGTTGATAAATCACATTAATGATGGATATATAACTGATGTTTTATCTTTATCCTAATTTGTTAAACTGTAGTTCATTAGGGGTGTTTGGATTTTCCATATTCACTGTATTGTACGACAGTTCTTAGCAATATCTACACCAGTTACACAAACTCTAAATGCAAAGAACTTATTGAAGATGCTTAAAACAGCAAGTCTTCTCACCAATTCGTGCTGTGATGACTCCTAGGAACAGCAGAGAAATGGACACATAAGACTCAGGTGCTGGTCCTGTTGGGGCATTATCAAACAAAACTGTATTGTTGGTCCAGTGGATTGAGGAGCGGTCAGGCAGCAGAGGCTGATTGCCCCACTGCATCATGTATCCATGTCTGCTGTGTCCTCCACCATTCATCCCTCCCATTTGTGAGGCATTAGACACATTTAACATGCCAAGGTCCATAGGGCTGCCTGGTGCAAACACAGAGCACACACAAAACAGCAGACAGGACAGATGCAGGCAGCTGGAGATCATGCCTGTTTTGATCAGACCATAGACTTTGCGGAGATTGGTGAACACAATCGTACCCAGCAATCCAGCCATGGCGGAGACGCCCATGAGCAAGCTGAGAAGGGATCCGCTGATACCTTGTGTATATGCATAACCTGTGGTGATGCAGTCAAAGCCCAGCACAGTGGTGTAAAGAAAAGCCATTCCCAAACCTGCCAGGAACACAGGCTGCCTGTAATAAGCTCTCCAGCCTTCCATGCAGGTGTCAAAGAGCCTGTGCAGATGTTGCAGAAATGGTGGCAGGCTGGTACTCCTCTTCAATTGCAGACCTCTGAAGTCCTCAGGCAAGGACTCTGTCTGCCTTAATGAACTCTCTCCTGCATGATAAACAAGAAAACTAGTTAGTACACTTACCCAACTTTTGTTGCATGTGAATTCCTTTGACTTAATTTACCTTGCAGTCTATCTAATGTATATAACAGAGGACATGGCTACAGAACTCTTAATTATTGCGATGCTACTATAATAGTTCCCAGTTTAATATAGTCTACCCGCTGTGGAATAACAACTAAAATACAGTTGGAATCTTTTTGGAGGAGTGGTGATGATATTAAAAGATGATAAAACGTAAATTTACCACACTGAAACTGTTATGACTGTTTTTCCACTGTGGTAAATTTACGTTTTATCATCTTTAAATGTTCAGAAACATATTTCATAAAGTTTAGGGTGACTTATTGTAGCATATTATTTTACACCACTTACTTTGTGAACTCTTCCTTTCTCTCCTCCTCTCCATATAGCACTGCTCATGTAGTATGGGCAGTTTGACTGAAAGTGCTGGTACAATGCGAAACACTCTAGAGAGGAAGACAAACTCCACAATCAAGGAGACCAGATTCCAGCCCAGGATGAAGCCACAACCCACCACATTTGAAGCAAGGGTCATAACCTGACCCACAGCCAGTGGAGCCAAAATGTTGATCACTTGGTCTATACGTCGCATGGTGGCATTCATCCCTACAGCGGCATTAGAGCAATTTTCTTTGTATGTGTCCAAAAATCAGCTAACACTAATAATAAATATGTCACTTAAAAATATTATTAGAATATTAGATTGTTATAAAGTGTTTTTATCGTTAATATTTTGTATGTATGTGGATCAAATTATTAATTTTTACCTGCTAGGTGGCCACGGTTGTAACCGGTTATGACCACTATCCAGTCTCTGTGGATGGCAATGTTAAGGGCCGTGCTGGCGAGGTTCGCCACATCTGCTAGGACGATCACCACCGTATAACAAACCACCTTGTGTGAGTCATGTGATGCAACATGTTACATGCATTAGGACTATATGTAATTCATATACATAATTCTGTTATGTTATAGCATAGAAAATACATCAGTATTAACACATAGAGTGTGTATGAATCAGAAAAGAAACAGTAACAGTTACTCACAGTTAACCAACCGTCCCAGATTTGCTCAATCCAGTTTTTATATGAGAATATCAACATAAGAATGATACTACAGACTGTCACTGAGATGTTCTGAATAAACAAGGATGCATGAGCCACTGCAGTAGAGAACATAGAAGACTGTTTCAGAGCTTGAATAAACAGCAATACATACAATCTTTAGTAAATCTTTAGTGACATTTAAATGAAGCACAAGCATATGTTACACAGTAGTTAATCTAAAAAAAGAGAAAGAAATTGTTGGTGGCATAAGTATTTACCCCTGAGATCAATATGTGGATGAATAACCTTTATCTGCATTTACAGCTACAAGATTTCTGGGATATGGCTCTGTCACACATATTTGCATATCTATATTTTTGATATTTTTGCACATTCTTCTTAGCAAATTTGTCTTGTGACCACTGGTGCTTTGGCAAAAGTAAGACAGGTTCTTGTTTTTGAACAACTCCAGCATAGCTTTGGTATTATTCCTGGAGTTTTTTATCTTGTTGGAAATTAAACTATTCCCCAGTCTTAATTGTATTGCAGACTGCAGAGTTTTTCTTCCCAGATTGCCCAGTGTATGGATTGATCCCCCTCACCCACAAACCTGACCATTTTTGCAGGCCCTGCTGAGGAAATATATCCCCACAAAATGAGGCCACCAATGCATCATTGATGAGGTTTATATTCTGTTGGCTTATGTAGTGCTTTGTAGTGCTTTGTGCCAAGGTCAAATAAAATGTTGGTGTTATCAGAGCCTAGAACTATCAGGAGAACAGCTTTTTTGGAGCGTTTGAGCTTTGGTCAATATGTTTTTTTCCATCTCCCTGGCATTTTGGTTACTTATCTGACCAATGATATTGGTACAATTCCACTCATTTTTAGTGGACTGCATCCTTTGGTTGTGCCATATTCTATATACTTTTTTAATAATGGAATTTATAGTGCTCAATGGGATGTTTAATGTTTTATGTTTTCTTATAACCAAATCCTGAATAATACGTTTTTCACACTTTATCCCTTGGCTCCTTTATTTTTATGATGCTGATTGTTCTCTAATAAACTCAGGGGCCTTTAAGGAACAAGTGTGCTTATATTGTGATCATGTGACATTTTAATTGCACACAGGTTCACTTACTATGTTCTCTGTTCTCGGGTTAAAGTTAATTAGGTAACTTTTACTGGCAGCTGATTCGAACAGGGTAATACTTATGCAAGGCACTGTACTGTACATGGGCTTTGTGACTGAATGTTCAAGCTATAATGACACAGAACAGCACACCCAACAATTATACTACCTTTGTTTCTTGGGTTACGGTCCACCCAGTCTCCAATAAGAGCACCTAATAAAAGCACAGAACCAGCCACCACTAATCCAAAGATGGCAGTTAGCAGTAAGTTATGTCCATACAGCTCAATCAGAAAGACCGAGATGGCAAAGTGCCACATACGATCACCCTGGCATGGAAGCAGAGAGACACATCCCATGAAATATTGACAAATGCAGCAGAGAAAAATGACAAATACAGCAGAGAATAAACACTGATTATTTCTATTTTAACATCTTCTTACCCACATTGACAATGCTCCACTGACATATATGAGGAACTTGGGGCCTGTGAGGTAGCTAAGCGCTGATCCTGAGAGACAGGGAGTTTGATTTTTTTAATATACTAATATCTTGCAGTCTTATTCAGTTATTTATCTAAAAATATATAATTTGTGAACCTAACTGGAAAAGTATGTCATTACAAGAGTAATAATATGTATTTCTAGACTCGCCTATGGGTTCTGGGAGGTTTAATATTTGAAGTATTCATTCAATCAGTATTTAGTAGGTTCACAGTGGATGTGTAATACACAAAAGATAGGACAGCTGTCCATCATAGGACACCGTGTATCATTATAGGACAACATTCACCTGCCTACTAGCATAGATTTTGTGTGGTGTATTTTGAGAAACCCAAGCAATGCACATGAAACTCTGAGTAATCTGAGTAATATCAATGAGTGATGAAAACAACTATACTCTTGTGTTTGGCTGGTTGAATATTTCTTACCTGATTTACCACTGCCTTTCTTTTCCCTTTGATCTTTGATGTCATTGTTCTCATTTTCCCCCATATAACCACCACACTGAGGGGAATCTGCCCTCAAAGACATGCTACAGAAGACAAATACAGCTTTTAAACTGGCAGTGAATAAACCATACACTCTATTGCGTATGTGTGTGTGTGTTTGTGTGTGTGTGTGTGTGTGTGTCTTATTATTTTGATTTTTTAAAAAGTGCTGATATAAATGAGTTAATACAAGTAAGTTACTTTAGCTAGTATACTGTATATTTCAATGTATCTACAGGATATCTGTATTGAAGTGTAAAGAATTAAGGGAAAAAATCCACATAAGCCAAATAATCAACACTTGCATTAACCAACATTCATATCATCAATTATTAAAGGAGTAAAATTGTCTACAACGGCAACACATTAACCAACATGCTTACAGTTGTTGACTGACAAAACTCAAAACCAATATTTACACTTAAAGTTTAGTCAAATATTAATAACATGCTGGAATGAATGTTTTGCTAATTTGTGTTTTTGGTTGAATTATTTATTGTATAAAGGTGGCAATTAGACAAATGTGAATTCACACATGCATTACCATACATATGTAATGTTCACTGTTAGTGAACATTACATATGTAACATTTGTTAATGTTGCCCAATGTAGTAAATTATATAAGTTAAGCAAACTTTGATCTAAAATGATACCAAATAAATGATCTATATTCATTTACCTCACTCAAAGGAACAATCCTAATGAAGCAAGCCCTAGTCACCTTTTGAATATGAGTTCTGAGGTTTCCTGCGTTACATCCAAGTCCTATGTCAAGATGGTAGTGTCTTTACCATGTGCATCAGCTACAGAGACATGACCGCAGACTTGAACTTGCAGTCAGTGTAGGACTGCTAACATAACAGCGTATGTGGACGTCATTGTATGAAAGTGCCAGAAAAGCAAAACAGGGCATAGAGCCTGACAAAGGCAGCATATTCCAGAGCATGTGACCACCAGAAGGGACAATGTCAGTGACGACCCCGAGCATTACAAACAAATGGTGTAAAGAGAGTCATCTTGTGTCTTTATTCCTTCCATAAACATGTAGTGACCTTCTTCTTCAGGCAGTATCTATAAAACACTTGATTTTCTCTGCTTTGAGTATTAATTACTGTTTTTTAATGAATTTTATTATTACACACACAGTTAAAACATATATATATATATATATATCCCTCTTTCTTACACACAAATGCACACAGTGAGAACGTTTGGGAAACTCAGTATTATGTTGTGTAACTCTGCAGCATCTATTAATGAAACTATTTAAGGTAGTTTTTCTCTGCTATGGCTTATCATTAATGGAAGTGATACCCACATCCCTCGTTCTAATCTCTCTTTGACAAAGAACAATATACAGTATAACCCTGGAAGTGTAACGATACAGCTCTACTATTCAGTCTAATAAAACATGTTATCTATATTATCAGGAGAACAGCTCATAGATAGTTTTCATAAGCTGTTATTCACAGCACTCCAGACATGTGCTACTGATAGCTCAGTAATCTTGTCAACACAGTGATATCCCACATCTGTGCTTTTTTTCCTCTCTGTCCTGACTCTATAACTTGTATTTTTATACAAAATGGATAGATTTAAACCTCTTAATTCTTTATTCCAACCCCAAAATTAACGGTTTCAGTATCTAATCTAAAGCGAATGATGCTCAGGCTGATGTAAGTTGTTTTTCTTTGACAACATAGTGGATCTGATCTAATCATATCACAGAAATCATATATTGTATTATAACCAAAAACAGACGGATCATCTTATCAGACCATAAAGTACAAAGGACATATTTATTTAGTGACTGAATAGTTTATTACTCTTCTTAGGCAATAACCTCACTGTGCTATTCAAACCTCCATACAAACATTATACACTTCCAAAATGAGAAAATTAGGTCAGACATCTGAACAAAACAAAATATTAATCCATTAGAATAAACATTCATAAAGTATACAGTATATCCAATATACTATATTATATTGAACGTATCCTTTTATTTATTGCACAGGAAACAGGTGAATCTTTGTGAACTGCAAGAAAAAAAATCTCTTCCAGAAAGCAGACCATTTATATTAGTTTAGTAATGTAATATACAGTATGTGTCAGATAGATGTACAAACAATAGATAAAATAGATATGATTACAGTACGTTGGTGTTAATGTAATCTTTATAAAGTCAGTACACAAAACACAGTGTCTTCCACAGGTATGTTTTGAATCAGAAAGAATTCATTTGTATACTCAACAATTCTATCTAAATACCTTACTTATGTTTCCACCTCATACCCTTCATTATCATGAAATATCTTAATCTGTCTGTCTGCCAGGTACTTACATGAAAATTTAATAAAATGACAGAGAGCCCAAAGCGGAATAAGTAAGCAGGGAACAGCGGCCAGGAGAATACAAATGGCATAGACCCAACCTGGATACTTCAGGATTTCTGGCGCCGGGAAATTTACCTGGGAGAGTCAGGAAAACATCAGGTTATTTGTATTCCATATAGCCAGCACCACTCCAACATTACTATCTAATGCTTTATAACACTGCACTGTATCAATTTTGTCTTTTGTTTGAAACATTTATTGTTACAGGCTTTAAGAATAAGTACAGGTAACCATGGACCTAACATACTGTATTAAGAGTTACAGTATAACAGTGTATGAGGTTCTTACGTAATCTGGGTTCCATGCATCATAGGTGGGATTTTCTTGTGCCTGTACCACTATATAAGCCAACAAGACAACCAGCAGCATCAAAGGACTGATCACCCTCCATGTAGCTTGCCAGTATAGGTTGGGTCTTCGTCCTGTCATCCATTCTATATCATCACTAAATCTGAGAGCATGGAAATATGGTATAAAGGTAGTGGTTTAAGGAATAACAAGTGTTGGATACCTTATACAGGTACAGCTTATTCCTTAATACATTCAGTGCCTTATAATCAAGAATGATTTCTTTAGAATAAGTCAATATCATTAATATCACTAATAAAAACAAAGATATTTTTAATGGAATTATATCTTACAATTCTGTTTGTGAAGTCATTCAAATGTATACCATGTGTTATGGTGTTATATTTATCATCTCTTTTTCCTCAATGAATAATTCCTCACTAATGACTAGTGTATTTCTGTATCAGTCTCACATTCACATTGCCTTGTACTTGTACGTGTAATGACAATAAAGTTGGATCTAATCTAATCTAATCTAATCTAATATAATCTAATCTAGTCTAAACATTGTAGTTGATTTTGCCATATTTGTCTGTATTAGTGAAGAATGTAGTGTATGTAGTCTTGCCCAAAGACATAATTTCACAAAACCTGTTATGAGATACATATGTAAGGAATAAAACCACAACTTAATAGAGGAGTCAGTTTGAACCCTACAGTACATTCCATTAACAAGTTAAGAAGCACCTGTTGCCACCGTAGATGTACATCACGGCTGTGATCTCGAAAAAGGCGATGACCAGCAGAGGCAAGGAACCTACATAGTTATTAAAGATGGTCAGCCAATAGTTTCCAGATCCCAAAGTGAAGATAAGTGCCACAGAAAAGGAAAGCATGCACATCAGACCTACAAAGAAAGGTGATTCAGTTGGCAAAATTGACCTGATCTCTTACAGAGCTAAACATGGAAAATAATTTTGTTGAATTTTCTAAGGTTTTTTTTTTCAACAAAAAAGCTAACTCACCACTATCCTAATGTTTCCTTGCCATTAATAATATTTCATAACATAACTTGAAAGCCCATTTTAGATTAAATGATCATCCACTTTATGTTGTCACCGTCTCTTTATTTACCTGTAAAAATCTCCTTAGGAATGCACTTCGGCACGAGGTGCAGGTCCAGCAGAGGTGTCAAAACCCCCTCTAGATTTCCAAACATTGACGAAAGTCCAAGGCTGAAGAGCATAATAAAGAAGAGCACAGCCCAGACTTGGGAACCTGGCATCTTTATTACTGCCTCAGTGAACACAATGAATGCCAGACCTGTGCCTGAGGCACTCTGAGGGATGACAAACAGAATGACGAGTTGACAGAACTTAAAGAACTGGAAACATATTTTCTTACTACTCCATTAGTAAAAGGAGGTGTATAGCAATTAATACAGGAAACTGGTTGTGTTATTTTCATAATATTTGGCATGATGTCAATACCCAGTAGTAATGTTTCTGGGTAAAACTGATCCTAATAAGTCAGGGCTATAGATTTTCTGTACTGTACTTAATAACAGAGCATTTCCAAATCAGAAGGCCTGGAAAGTGGGTTTCTCTTTTTTTGTACACTTCAACAGGTATTACACTATACAGCATTTTCGAATTCTCAACCCTCATTGGACAGATGAACAGATATCTATTAATTAACAAAATAGATAGCAAAAATTGTATCTGACAAAGAAAACCTATGTTCATTATTGTGGTAAATTTATAGTTTTCTCATAGGAGACATGTATTGAAAAATTATGGAAGGTCTCATGTCAGCACTTTCTAATAGTCAGTACAATTTTTCATTTCTGGATAAAAAACAATGTGCTTCCCAGTTTTTCTATAAAATGACAAGCTGTTTTTTTTTATTTTTTTTTTATAATTATTTCTAAAAAATGAGAGAAAGAGATCTTCGTTCTAAATGAGTAAAAGGAGAAACAGCTCTTTATAGCTGCTATAATAGGAAGTGAAAGCAGGAAATAACATATCTCTTGTATATTTGATATTTCATTAATTTCATAAATAGTTGATAAATTGCTGTGGTGTAAGGGGAATTAAACACTGGGTCATGCTGCGTCAGACCATAATAATCTACAGACTTTGCAGACCATAATAATCTATAAACTTTGTTGTAGATTATTGTCCTTTAACAGAACAGAATTTTATGTCTCTACATATATTTTTCTTTAGACTTATACTGGTTGCCTTTACAGTTTACTCATGAACCCATTATTGTGATGTGTGTAATAATACCTGATCAAGCAGTTCTTGGAGATTGCATATCTTCAGATTAAGGCTCTGAATTTCATGTGGATTTGTATGATTAAACTCTGTCAACCATCTCTCATAATTGTCCTCTGTTATATTCATATCCGGAATATTAAAAGCATTTGTTAATTCCAGGATATTACTGTGAAAACAAGAATCAAGCAAATATATATCAACAATGACATTCTCTGTCATTTGTTTTCCATAGATAACTTGTGCTTACCTGTTTATACAGTCATTATAGCTTGATAGTGCTTTAAATCCCAGGATAGAAAAAATAGGTATTGATGCATAGATCGAGGTAGCACTGTTGATGCAGCCAACAATAAGAGCATCTCGCTCACAGTTGTTTCTGGAAAAAAAGAAGTTTTTAATTTTACTTAAAAGTTAAAATTATGTTATTACTGTTGTTTTACTGTATTATTAGTCTTTGCAGTATTTGCATCCGTTCCGCGTCGTGGCGAGCTATTCTTACCTCCTGCTGCGTGTTTAGTTACAGCGGTAGATAGCATCTAATTTGCTTCGGTCTACGCGTCAAGGCGGACCTACCGGAGGTTTAATCCACAGTCTAACAGGCTAACGTGTTGTGACGAGTCTTTAGACTACGCTATGTCAACGGCAATTACCCCCGCCAAAGGGCATGAGTCGAAGACTAAGGAGGCTGTATCCCGCCCTTGTCCATCATCATGTGGAGCTACCATCTCGGGCAGGGACCCTCATCCTATGTGCATAGTGTGTATGGGCCCGAAGCACGCTCAGACGTCGCTAGCGGACCCGCAGACATGCGCTCACTGTGCGTCATTGCCGGTGAAAATCTTGGAAAGGAGGCTGAAAGTGTCGGTGGCTAACCAGCAGGACCCTTGCCTGTCTGAAGCTGCCTCGACCGATATGGCCCATCTGCCGCGAGCTAGCAAGAGCTGGGCGGACATGATGGAAGCCGAGTCCCCGGACATGCCTCCGCGGTTCGATGGCCTGCTCATGCAGGTGGATGATGAACTGGGGGACGAGGACGCAGATGGCGATGCTAACTCTGACCTCCTCGATCTGGGTATGGACGACGAAGAGGAGGAGGACAATTCCCCCTTCCCAGTCCAACAGTCTAGACCACCTAGCACGACCGATTCGGCTCCCCCGGCTGACAGCAGCCTGCACGAAGTGTGCAAACGAGCCGCGGCAAAGTTGGGCCTAGCCTGGCCAGCCGCCAAAGCTGCCGAAGGTGCCGTGAGAGACCTTTACGATGGGAAAAGGCTGCCGCCGACCCACTCGGCAGCGAGACAGCTCTTGCCTGCCGTGCCTGCGTGCATGACGGAGATGTCTCGGTATTGGTCTAGCCCCTTTAAGAGTAAGCTCCCCACCAAGGGACACTCGATGTTGGAGATTCAGGGGATGGAGGAGCTGGGGTTGGCCGGACCCCCAGCGGTGGAGCCTTCGGTGGCGTTCCACCTCCATCCGAATCGGCAATCTGTTTCCTCCTCATCGCAGTTTTCACTGCCAAGTAAGACGGACCGCTTGACCGCCGCAACCTTTCAGAGGATGTACAAATACGCGGGGCAGTCCGTATGTTCGCTGAATGCTGTGACTTTGCTGTCAGCATATCAAGCGGAGATTTTGGAGGAGATGGGCGCCAGTTGGACTCGGGTGTACCGAACCCGGCGCTCTGGGACGAGATCTGTGTGGTGAACGACCTGATTTTGCGCTCCTCACGCGGCGCGGTTCAGGGCTGTGGCCACGTAATGGGCCTGGCCGTGTCAGGTGAGAGAGCGCTGTGGTTAAACCTGTCAGGCCTGGGCGACGCTCAGAAAGCGGAGGTGATGGATGCCCCTTACGACCCGACTAAGGGCTTATTCGGGCCCGCTCTCGAGAAAATGAGAGAAACCAGCACCCTCAGAAAACAGGAGGATGAGGCTTTTCACCTCTGTTTGCCGCGCAGGCAGGCGGCGCGACCACCCCCTCAGCCGACGCGGCAGGGCTTCGCAGCAGCCGCAGCATCGAGGGGGAGGCCGATGGCCGCGAGAGCTGTGAGACCAGCTCACAGCGGACAGGTCGGTCAGCGACCGCGTCCAGATGGCTCCGGACCTTGGGGTAAGCATTCTTTTGCGGCCGCGGCGGCTAGGAACCGTCCGCCCCACCCCGAGGAACGGAAGAAAAAGCGTGCGACCTGACGCACAGGTTTTCCCCGGTCCTTCTCTCTCCGCCGGCGAAGAGAAGAAGGCGGGAGTTCAGCCCTTCTGTTCTGAGTTTGTTAGGGGCTCATTATGTTCGCTCTCCTCCAGTTCAACGAAGAGAGGGAGGTCAGAGCCATGTGCGGTGTCACCAAGCACTCACACACACAGGAGAATTCATAATAAAGCATGCATTATCGCAGCCAAGCCACGGGCTGAGGGCGATATGCTCCCCGGGTTCGAGACACATGGAAATAAATGTTGCACTATCGCAGCCAGGCAAACAGCCGAGGGCGATATGTCTAAAAAATCCCGAAAAATGCAAAGGCATGGAATGCGCTCCCCCAGTCCCTCCGCTGGGGGCAGTGCTCGCTTCCCCGTCAGCGGGGGCCCGCACGGCGCGTGTGATGACGTCATCACTGCGCGACGATGGCGGGGCGGAAGTGTACGGGGGCCTTCTCTCGACCCGCATAGCCAGCTGGCGCGCATGCGTGGCTCATCCGTGGGTTTTAGCAACAGTGTCACGGGGATACAGGCTCCAATTTGCCATGAAACCGCCTCGATTCAACGGGCTGATCATGTCAGTGGCCGAGGGAGATTCGGCTCGTGTGTTGACGGCCGAAATCGAAACCCTCCTGCACAAGCAGGCAATCAGAGTGGTACACGGGGAGGAAAGCTGTCAGGGCTTCTATTCCCGTTATTTCGTAGTTCCAAAGAAAGGCGGTTCAGCCCTCCGTCCCATTTTGGATCTACGTGTATTGAACAAGCACCTCAGAAAGTATTCATTCAAAATGCTGACACACAAGGTGCTGTGTCGATCGATTCGTCCAGGCGATTGGTTTGTTACGATAGATCTGGCGGACGCGTACTTCCACATAGATATTTATCCCTCTCACAGGAAATTCCTCAGGTTTGCATACCGGGGCACAGCATACGAATTTCAAACTATACCGTTCGGGCTATCATTAGCTCCGAGGGTTTTTACCAAGTGTGTGGAGGCAGCCCTGTTCCCGTTGAGGGACAAGGGCATAAGGATATTGTCTTACATAGACGATTATCTGATATGCTCGTCGTCAAGGGAGCGAGCCATAAGAGACGCAGAGATTGTCCTGTATCACCTCAGAGACCTGGGTTTCAGGATAAACATGATGAAGAGCCGGCTGGTGCCCTCTCAACATACGGAGTATTTAGGGCTCGGCTTGGACTCCCTTTCGTATCGAGTCACGTTGACGGAAGAGAGAATAGCGTCTTTCACACAATGTCTCGCTCGTTTTCAGAGGGGACGAGTAGTCCCGTACAGGCTGTGCTTGCGAATGCTGGGGCTGATGGCTTCGGTGATCGCGGTAGTGCGTTTGGGGCTACTCAAAATGAGGGATTTTCAGCGCTGGATCGCGCGCTTGCGTCTGTGCTCTCGCCGGCATCTCAGCCGACCGGTGAGAGTCACTCATGCGTGCGTCGAAGCGCTCAGACACTGGAAAGGCCCTGTGACGTTCAGATCGGGGATTCCCTTAGGGGCGGTGTCATCGAGAATAACTTTGACAACGGACGCGTCATTGAAGGGTTGGGGTGCAACCCTAATGGGCAGGACTGTGAACGGCGCGTGGCCACCACAGTTGGTGCACGAACATATAAACTATTTGGAGCTGTTGGCGGTGTGGCTGGCACTGAAACATTTTCTGAGTTTCCTCAGAGGTCGGCATGTTTTAGTGAAAACGGACAACACCACGGTGGTTGCTTACATCAACCGTCAGGGGGGCACACGCTCCCTTCAGTTGCATCGGTTGGCGACGAAGCTGATCGTGTGGTGCGACACACGGCTTCTGTCCCTCCGGGCGACTCACGTTCCGGGGATCTTGAACAGAGGGGCGGATTTACTGTCCAGGGGAAATCCCCTGTACGGAGAGTGGAAACTCCATCCTCAGGTGGTCAGCCAGATATGGCAGAGGTACGGTCAGGCTGCCGTCGATCTCTTCGCCTCGCGAGAAAACGCTCATTGCCCTCTGTATTTCTCCCTGGTGGACGCAAATGCACCGTTGGGTGTGGATGCTTTGGCCCATCGATGGCCGGACGTGCTTCTGTATGCGTTTCCCCCTCTGAGCTTAATCTCCCCCACTTTAGCCAGAGTGAGGGAGCGGTGTCTGTCATTGATTCTGGTAGCCCCGCGCTGGCCATCCCGACATTGGGTGGCGGAGATTGTCCAGCTATTGTCGGGGCAGCCGTGGCCCCTCCCCCCACGGAGGGACCTCCTGTCTCAGGCGGGGGGGGGGAGATTTACCATCCTCATCCGGACATGTTAGCCCTCTGGGCCTGGCCCGTGAGAGGTGGAATCTGAATGCGGCTGGCTTGCCCTCGTCAGTTATACAGACTATTCAGAGTGCGAGGGCCTCTTCTACCCGCGCTCTTTATAGCAATAAATGGCGTGTTTTTGAGGAATGGTGTGGGCGGAGAGTGATTATCCCTTTTCAGTGCTCTGTTAGGGATATATTATGCTTCCTCCAGGATCTGCTTGATAAAAGGAAGGCTTTCTCCACCATTAAGGTGTACCTGGCGGCTATTTCAGCCTGCCATGTAGGTTTTGGTGACAGGTCGGCAGGCCAGCACCCTTTAATAAGTCGTTTTATGAAGGGGGCGCGCCGCATACGGCCGGTGTCTAGGCAGATGGTTCCTTTATGGGATCTGCCCATCGTCTTAGAAGCCCTGTCCCAACATCCTTTTGAGCCGATAGAGGCGGTGAGTCTTAAGTATCTCTCTCTTAAGACGGCACTGCTCCTGGCTTTGGTGACAGCCAAGCGTGTGAGTGATTTACATGCTTTGTCGGTTAGCCCGTCTTGCTTACAGTTCGCTCCGGGGCTCACTAAAGTTTCTTTCCGTCCTAACCCTGCGTTTGTGCCCAAGGTTTTGGAGTCGACATATAGGTGCCCGTCTACTGAACTGGCGGCTTTTCATCCTCCACCGTTTTCTTCTCCGGAGGAGCGGAAACTCAATGCATTATGCCCGGTGCGGGCTCTTCGGGCGTATGTGGGCAGGACAGCTGGTTTCAGAACTTGTGACCAGCTGTTTGTGTCTTGGGCTACTCCCCACACAGGGAAGCCGTTATCTCGGCAGCGGCTGTCCCACTGGATTGTGGAGGCGATATCTGTGGCGTATGGTTGCAGAGGTCTTCAGCCCCCTGCGGGCTTGAGAGCCCACTCCACTAGGGGTATGGCCACGTCGTGGGCTTTACTCAGGGGAGTTTCCGTTCTGGACATTTGCTCGGCGGCGAGTTGGGCAACGCCGCATACGTTTGTACGTTTCTATAGGCTGGACGTTTCGGGACCGTCCTTAGCACACGCGGTGCTGGGGGCCGGTACTGCTGTACCCGTTTGGAAACAGTAATATGGGTGCAATCCGGGAGCTGTCTATATCTCCCATAGTGAAACACCGAGCGAAGTTAGAAAAAGAACGTTGGGTTACTTAACGTAATCCCCGGTTCTTTGATAACAGAGTGAGGTGTTTCACCAGCACTTCCCTCCTTGCACTTGGACGGGAAGAAATCTCGTTAATGACGAAGACAGGGGTCGACCTGGCTGATATAGGCAAGGCGGAGTCTGGTCGCAGGTCGACCTGTCTGTCAAAGACAGACGTGGTGTCATAAGAGCTTCCGTAGTTGGTCACGCCCAAAGCGATTCCCATAGTGAAACACCTCACTCTGTTATCAAAGAACCGGGGATTACGTTAAGTAACCCAACGTTTTCTGTACCACTTTTCCTATAGAGAGAAACGGGGACCCTGTAACCTAAGGGACTCAGGACACGAGGCAGGAATCAAAACTCCAACCCCAGAGGTATGAGGTACTGTACTAATCACTAAGCCATCAAGCCCCCCCTTTTCACTTCTTAAAGCTTTAAATATAAATACACTAGTACATTGTTAAACCCCTGTCATAGGATATAAATTCTCCATTTTTAACATCCACATATTATCACATTTTCTGTACCTTTTCTTCTGATATGAGGTATATTTCATCAGTACAATGCATCAGTAATAAATTCTGTAAGCATTTTCTTTTGGCTTGAGTGCAGCAGATTATAAGATGTGTACTTTCCTCTGTGATATAAGGCTTACTTTTGTGGGTTATAGCTGGAAAATGCAATGAGGCCTCCAAATGCAAGTGACAGCGAGAAGAAGATTTGGGTTGCAGCATCTAACCACACTGTTGGGTTTTTCAATGTTTCCCACTGTCAGAAAGTACGGAAAGTTCATTAACATACATACATACTTAGCATCAAATATCTCATAAATACACAGCTGTAGGAGATAGTCTACTTCCACAGTATTCAATTTCCCTCCCCTGCTTTTTTCAAAGTAAATATTAGGAATGCCTCTAGAAAATTCATCAATATTGCAATTGGTATTTAAGATGAAACTTAGCCAGTGATCCTTATCCATTTTTGCCAATTAGCCACTGAGATAAAAGTCATATTTAAGGGCAGTTATAACTCTGGACTACTGATCAGAATGTTGTAACTACCACTACCAGGAAGACCCTCAAAAGTACACTGCATCAGAGTAACTAGCACTAACTAGCACTAACTAGCTAGGCCCCATATTTTATAACAAGTTGCCCCTTATCAAATGAATAAGTGTATGGAAGTATAGAATATTTTAAAGAACAAAAAGTGTATATTAATCATTCATTCATCTTCTACCGCTTATCCGAACTACCTCGGGTCACGGGGAGCCTGTGCCTATCTCAGGCGTCATCGGGCATCAAGGCAGGATACACCCTGGACGGAGTGCCAACCCATCGCAGGGCACACACACACTCTCATTCACTCATGCAATCACACACTACGGACAATTTTCCAGAGATGCCAATCAACCTGCCATGCATGTCTTTGGACCAGGGGGAGGAAACCGGAGTACCCGGAGGAAACCCCCAAGGCACGGGGAGAACATGCAAACTCCACACACACAAGGCGGAGGCGGGAATCGAACCCCCAACCCTGGAGGTGTGAGGAGAACATGCTAACCACTAAGCCACCGTGCCCCGTTATATTAATCATAATAATCAAAAATAATTAATGCATGATATGTTCCAGTTACTCCAGTGTTGTCTATGAACATGAAACATAGGGCACTGTAACACAAGAAATAAGGATGGGGTCAGTCGAACGGGAAATGGTATATAGCGGTCTGCCGAGACTCCTAGAGCTTCTTCAGCAGAAAATACTTACATTCGGTGTGAAAAGGTGGCGCAATCCAATAGTAGCTCCTGGCAAAGACAATGCCCGGACCAGAAAGATGGTAAGCACAAGATATGGGAATGTAGCTGTGACATAAACTGCCTGTACACAAAGGTTTAATAGTCTGATTAATGAATATAAATATGATTAATTGAACAATATACTGTAGTAATAAGTGAAACAGATTTTAATGAAGTTCCTGACCTTGCCGATGGTCTCGATGCCTCGAATAAAGCAGATGTAGACAATACCCCAAGCTGAAGCCAGACACACCACCAGCCACCACTGAAGACCCCCATTACTCAAAATGTTCGGAGTGATATTCAGTGTTTCTCTGTACCAGAAGTAGTTCACTGGAGTGCTCTTCTCACATTCTTCTACATACCCTGCAAGAACGTAAAGCATTTATAAAGCCTGATGAGACACTGAAACTGTATAGCCCTGTCATTATTATAATAATGTGGTAATGGAAAGAGATGGTTGTGGTGAGTGACGTATGAGATTATGGGTTCCATTGAATTCACCAGAAATACACTAAGAACATTGTAAAAAGATTCTTTTTAGATCCTTTAGTATAAAAATATTGTAAAATATACTTAGAAATCTTTGTCTATCTAATTACCTCTAATTTTCTTTTATAGATTCATATGTTCACATATACAGATTTCTGTATACTCTCAATTTTTTCAAATGTCAGGCAGTGATAGCGGATGAGTAGGACTGGGGTTGCAGCTGACAATCCAGTTCATCTCAAACGTGTTCAGTGGAATTGAGGGCATCTTAATTTCAGTGAAGTGAAATACTTTTACAGCCTACAATGACATGCTGTACAACTGCTTCAAACTTTAAATTGTGGCAACAGTTTAGGGAAAAACCAAAAAGGTTTCAACAAAAAATGTCTGGTTTGTCTTAATGTGTACTAACGTGATACTGTTTGTGTCTTACCAGTGAGATTTGCGTTGACTGGGCACGACTCCCATGGCAATGGGTTTTGGAATGAATGGAAGAAATACCACAGAACCCAGGCCAGTATAGTGTTATAAAATAAACCAACTAAAAATGACACAGTCATCGAGGCCACACCTGCTCACACACACACACACACACACACACACACAGCAACAGTGGTAAGAATTTCACTTCACAACATCGGTAAACAGAAATGATGACACAAACATGTCCATAGTGTATCATTACTGATGTTTAACTGTACTGTACATAACCATTGTGCACATAGTTCTGTCATAAGACTACGAGTGCCTACCTACTCCTCCTAGATAAGGTGAGATCGAGTTCCAGACTCCTATGCTGCCCATGCGGAGCCTCTGACCAATAGCTAGCTCCATGTGAAGCAGAGGAAGCCCCTCAAACACCAGAGCTATGAGGTATGGGATCAGAAATGCACCTAAGAACAAACAGAACACATGGTTAGATTTTTAGATTCTTAAGAACTGTGAAAATCAGCACATCAGAAGATGACCAACATTCTTAGCAAGCAATTATGATTAGGATATCATGCTAACTAAGGCATTTTCTATTGTGTTATCCTTGTTTTCATCTCTCCAAGCACACTATACAGGTATGTGCTCTAGAGAATAGTGCATCATTGTTCTTGAAAGTTGTCCTGTGTTTTGATAACTTGTCATCGTACTGAGCTTATCTTTAACACTTGCTTTAGAAAGGAAGCATTTTCCATTTAAAAACTAAATTCATTTCAAGATGAGATGAAAGACAACCAACTTTAACTCCAGATCATCTTTACCATGTATCTGATTTGATTCAGCATAATAAATAATGTATACTGCAGTATGAATGGATTCAATAATAAATAGAATGTTAATTTCTAACGTACTGCACAGTGCAGTGGGTGAACTTGCTTTCTATGTTTATCTATGTACACGTATGATTACTCTTGACAAAAAGCAGTCAATCCATGTATGAAAGGTGCTGAAAGTGCAAACATTACATGCATTAGAGCCATATCTCTTTATATAAAAGGTCCTGATAATGATTATATACTTTGTACAGCAAAAAGCACACTGAACACGACCTGAGAATTCGAGTGAGTGTGTGGCAACCTTAAAGTCAATATGATTTTTTTTATCTACACTTTTTTTTAAAATTCATGCATGATGAGATCACAAAACCAGTAACAATGTTAGTCATGAAGCGAGCAACTTGCTATCCAAGTCAATTTGAATTTAAGGACTGAATATTATACTTTATTATTTTTTAAATGATCTTTTAACATCCAAAAACTGTATTTGAAATAGTGTTATATTATTTTTAGCATTTGTATTTATTTCATTTGAATTTTTTTTTAATTAAGTTCAATACATTTCTTATGTGCACCTTTTATCATCAACCAAGTAGACAGAGACATGTTTTTGTGACTTTAAAAGCAGTCTGTCTATGTGATCATCTACACACGCTAAACCACAGTTTCCTCTGAACACCAACTCTTTCCTCTGACACTGTCACTGCTGTGCATCTTGGTTTCAGTGTATGGCCTGTTCATCAGATTTTAGCTTATGGTATACGTTACATTAAAAATGCATGATATTACTTTTATAACATGCTCTAAGAGTATGTGGATCTGTAACCAAAACAAAAATGGATAACTGACTGCTGAACTTCTGGTCCACAAGAAGAAAATATTTAACCCACACACCAATTAGCTTACAATTCTTTCAAATTGTCTAGATATTGATTTCATGATCAAATCAAATAATTTCACAGCATTATTAGTTTTCATTTTCATTTAGATTGATTAATTGATTTTTTTAATATGGCTGATCAGCTGATTATTTGAAAACAAACCTCTTACAGCACAAGCTTATTTATGAACATAGTCCAATTATTTGAAGTAATAGTCTATATTTTTGCAATTTATTGAAGCCACATAGCTTTTTATTCTTGAATTTAGTACACACAGAACAAACATGCTAATAACTATATCCAAGCTCACTAATAAACAATATAGAGTTATTTAAAAAAAAACAATATGTAGAAACTTTAATTCAATACTATTGAATCGATGTGATGTGAATATCTAAATCTGCAATCCTAAAAAACAACTTATATGCAAGACAACAGTAAATTAGTAAACAACACAACATGAAAATAACTTTTAAATGAATTTAATCTCTATTTTGCATGTAATAAGCATCCAAATGTTTCCTACCTCCTCCATATACCTGACACAAATAAGGGAATCGCCATACATTCCCCAAGCCAACAGCAAATCCGATGCATGTCAGCAGGTACTGAACCTTATTGTCCCATTTGGGCCGTTCATCTGTCTTAGTGGTTTCCTCTGGAACTTGATTAAGCTCAAAGTCTTTGGTGCTCTGAGCGCCATCCATCCTTCAGTTTACTTTCAGGTTGTCTTGTGAGTTACAGGCCAGTTCTGTCTATTTCCTCTTCACACCAGATCTCGTTTCCCTTTACCTTGATAAAATCCGGGGTCTTTTTCATCAGTAGAAGAGGAGGAGCTTTAAAACACTTGTTCAATCCCACATTATACCGCACAGTACTTCATCTTTCTGGCACATTTCCAGTGGTGCTGAGATATGCCAGGAAGCCCAGACAGTAACAGTGGCAAACACTCCTACATTGCTGTTTATTTAAGCAAGCCGTGGTTGCACAGAGCATCTAATCTACACGTTAACTTGTTACTCATTGCAATGACTTCAGAATTGAAGGATGTTAACTATGAGGTTTCTCACATTGTTAAACACTATTGTCATAGTGTATTACTTTGCAATATTTTATTTTAGTTGAACATTGTTTTACGAAACAGGAAATAGGATACATATATAAAATGCACTGAGCAAGTATTACTTAAATTAATTCAAATTGAACCATGTCCATTAACAAACCATGTTCATTAACAAAACTGGTCAGATGTTCAGATCATGCACATATAGTACAGTGAAAATGTTTGCTAAAAATAAATAATGTTCTTTAGGGTATTTGGTACAACAAACATATACTATGGACATTTACTGGAAATTACAAGCAGAATTTGATGATACACTGTAACTGGAATGTCATAAAACCAGTAAGGAGGAGTATTTCTAACAGTAATAGTAAAACAGAATTGTAAAAAAAAAAAAGTCATTTAAAATAGTGGCATAAAGAAATAATACTATTTATCCAATATATATATATATATATATGCACACACTTCCAGTTAACAACATCGCTTTCGTATAACCCTGATAATGGCAGCACAAGGTATAGAAAGACTAGGAATTCCAGCCAATATGAAGATTATTACATAAATCCAGGATGAGTAGGGCTTCTGCTCCAAAGTAGGAAATTTTGGCTGCAATACAAAGAGATGAGAAGAGATTGTCAGGCTTTATATAACTCCTGTCTATGAAGCATTACTTCCCTGACCACTAGGGATGCATGAGTCACGTCTGTGTTTAATATGTAAGTCACTCTGAAAGAGTGTCTGCTAAATGACTAAATGTAAGTGTAGGTACTGTAGTATTTACCACACCCACTGTAGGTAGTGTCAACCACAGCCACTCATGGGATGAGCTCACATGGCAATTTAACTTACAGGCTTAACACGGATCATGTTATACTTTAAGCTCTTAGCACATTTATCAAGCAGGTTATGAGTAACTTTACCGATTCAGGGTCCCAGGCGATGTAAAAGAGTTCCTTGGAGATGGTGGTAACAAAATAGAAGAGGAAGATAACCAGCATGATGAGGGGGCTGATAAATCTCCATGTGGCCTGCCAGAAGATATTGGGCTTATGGCCAATCATGAAGACTAGGTCCTCATTGAACCTGGTGGGAGAGGACATTGGTTGGTCTGAGATTTGATGACACTCAATTTTGCAGTAGTTTTGCTTTCATTGAGATTTTTTTAACCCATGTCTGCTGTAATTTTCACAGTCTTCACAGTCTTTCTCCACAGACAAAAATAATAGGTATTGGCTATTATACCAAGGCATGAAAAATAATAGGGTATGGAACAAAGGTGTCCCAGAAAGGCAAGTAAAAAGAAAACAAAATCAGAGAAAATTGCCTTTCACTTACTTATCTATTCCATAAACATACACCACTCCAACCATCTCACAGAAGGCAATAATGAGTAGAGGAATGGAACCAGCAAAATTGTCAAAGAGAGCCAGCCAGTAATTCCCTGACCCTTGGACGAATATTAACGCAATGAAAAAACACACCACACAGGTCAATCCTGTGTAAAAAAAAAATCCCAATGTGTTACTTTAATAACATTTAACAAAAACAACAATGAGCATCTTTTACTATTAATGTGTGACTAACGATCTGTCTCTGAATACTGCACCTGTGATGACTTCTTTAGGCCAATGTTTGGGGAAGACATTTAAATCCTGCAAAGGCACCAGGACCCCTTCAATGTTTCCAAACATGGACGATAGGCCAAGGCAGAAGAGCATGACAAAGAATAGGACAGACCAGAGAGGAGACAAAGGCATCTTGGTGATGGCCTCAGTGAAGACGATAAAGGCCAGGCCTGTGCCCTCAACACCCTGTTTAACAAGACAATTCTCTATCATGCCTTAAACATAAAGGTATCTGAATCTGTGAAATCTGTGATAAACAAGGTGAAATCCATGAACATGAAGAAAGAAAAGAGGATTTTACCTGACTGAGGAATGTGTCCAGGTTGCAGGTCTGAAGACTTAGATCCTGAATGATGCTGGGGTATGTGTTGTTAAGCTCTTGAAATACTTGATTGTAGTTACTTTCAGTGATGTTTGCTTCTGGAAGGTCAAATGTGTTCAGCAAAGTCATAATGTTTCTGCAGGACAGATTCAGAGCACATTCTCAGATAACTTCTTATCCAGGTTCAGATATCTGTTCGGAAGGGAATAAGTCTTATAAGTACGTACGTTGCTATACAGTCATCATATCTTTCTGTGGCTCTGAAACCGATGATGGTGTAGATTACAGTGGCAGCAAAGATTGAGGTGAAGGCGTTGATGATGGAAATGATCACGGCATCTTGCTCACAGTTGTTACTGAAAGATGAAGATATGTACCTTAAGACCCAATACTGGGGAGTGGGTATCATTTAACATATTTTTCCGCAGTTGCCTCTACCTTTAGCAAGCTGCTCAGTTGCAGTCACTTGTTAACTTACTGTACTGAGTTGTAGCTGGAGAAGGAGATAAGGCCACCAAACGCCAGTGAGAAGGAATAGAATACCTGAGCACCTGCATCCAGCCAGGTTGATGGGTTTGCTAACTCATTGAGCTACACACACACACACACACACACACACAGAGAGAGAGAGAGATAGAGAGATCTATTTTGTAGAGATAGATTTTGCTAATATAGTAAATCATGGTAATTGCAATGTTCACTAAATTGCCCTTCAGTACCCAAAGACAGTGATTTTCTTATACTTACATCTGGGGTAAAAAGAAATATAATCCCATTGACGGAGCCTTTCAGAGTCAACCCTCTGATTAGGAAAATGGTAAGAACCACATAGGGTAATGTAGAGGTCACATATACTGCCTTGGAAGGAGATATAAAGAGTTCCTTTTTTAGTTCCAGTAATATCAGATATAAAACTGATTCAATTTGCAGATATACAATTCTTTGCTAGAACCATACGTTCGGTACAATTGTCAATTAAGCAATAAGCATTTATTAGTCATAGCTTCATTGTACACATCTTTATTGCATGCATTTCAATGCATCCACATGTTTTAACATCGTAACATCTCTAGTTCCATTGCTATAAACATAAAAATTAATGTCTTTATGAGTCCTTGTTCTTACACAACAATATTACAAAATTTTATAGTATGTAGTAAAATACTATAAAAGTTAAAAACTATCTATTATATGGTTGTTCCATATAACATGCTTCATAATTTTTTGAAGTACTCAGCATTTTTGTAGAAAATGTACATACAGTAGTGTGTTTGAGCTTAAATGTGCTTTCGTATTTAAAAAAACCTTACTTGCTTAAACATGATGAGATCTTAATGTTCTCACAAACCTTTTTCTTATGACTAGACTGACGCACTTACCTTTTATAGCACTCTGTCTGTACTGTATTTAAAACTACTGATACAGTTGATAAAGGCTCTTATGTAATATGAAGTATGTGTACCTTTTAGATAAAGGCCTTTAATTTTCAGCACTTAGTTTTTATATTTTAATTCGATTAAATTAGACGGTTGAGCTGTTAAGATTGACAGTGCAGGTCAAGCTGTCAGATATGAGAATCAGTAATAAAGACACAGGAAAAGGAAACTACAGACAGCATCTATTTTTAAAAATGTATTCACAATCACCACAAGCTGGTCTAGCAGCTCTACTCTGGCACGAAGCATTTTATATAAGCTTTTAAACAGCACTTCAAAGTTTATCCTGTGTTTTAATATGTTATGCAAGAAAGAAAATACCTTGCCAGTGGTCTCTATTCCACGGATACAGCAGACATAGAGTACAGCCCAGGCAGAGATTAGACACAGCACCATCCACCACTTCAGTCCTCCTGATTCATCTATAGTTGTTGTTGTGTCCAGGGTCTTTCTGTACCAAAAATAATCCACAGGGGAGCTCCTCTCACATTCTGACACCAAACCTGTCAATGTTGTCATCATAGTACTGGTTTAAGGATTTTCGATAGGCATAACGGTTGAACAAACATAAATGAACGTTTTAAGAACGTTTCATTTGACAAATTCCGTATCCAGACTGGAAATGAAAATGTGGCTTTCTCAAATCACAATTATCTCCTGTACCTGTTCTATTTGCATTGACAGGGCACTGGCTCCATGGTAGCGGGTCCTGGAATGAGTTAAAGAAGTACCACATGACCCAGGCAATTATAGTGTTGTAGTAGAGGCTTACCAACAGAGACACACACATGGATGCAATTCCTGTGGAAAGAACATGATGTACGATATTTATTCTTCCACAAAGATTTGAGGATTTAGCTCAACAATTACTGCTTACCTATTATAGTGTTTATTGCTGCTGTAAATAATTAACTTTTCCAAATAGGGTCACTCTAGTTGGTGGTAATGAATTTCAACTAACCTACTCCAGTCATGTATGGGCTAATGGTTCTCCAGACCCCCACACTGCCTTTCCTCAAACGCTGTCCAATGGCGAACTCCAGGTGAAGAAGAGGAATTCCCTCAAACACGAGCAGGATCAGGAAAGGAATCATAAAGGCTCCTGAAAGGGGACAAATGAACAGTAAACTGTAATTAAGTTCACCACTTGTATAAATCTTTATTCTGGCTGTTTTGAAAATCCCAGTCATGCACTATACACATTTGTGAAGCATTCGGGTAGCGGTGTTGGGTATGGGGTAACTCAATGCCACTATCTGTATCTGTATCTGTTTAGTGCTCTAGATAGTCATATCTGTATCTGTATATTAAATTAAACTGAAATAAGTGTGGTCTAAACAGAAAAGTACAAAGGATTATTTTTGTTTGTTTGATACATGCCTTATCTAAAGAATTCACCTGGTTATAGTTCCCTGAATTTAGGACAAAATTAAACTAGTAGTCTAATGTAAATCACAGCAATTATGATCAGGCAGTTACTAAAGATGTTGCCTCCGGTTTTGCTTGTTAGGGATAAATCAATTTTTTTAAGTTAAAGTTTTATCATTTATCATTCATAATTTTCATATTCGGGGGGCACGGTGGCTTAGTGGTTAGCACGTTCGCCTCACACCTCCAGGGTTAGGGGTTCGATTCCCGCCTCCGCCTTGTGTGTGTGGAGTTTGCATGTTCTCCCCGTGGCTTGGGGGTTTCCTCCGGGTACTCCGGTTTCCTCCCCCGGTCCAAAGACATGCATGGTAGGTTGATTGGCATCTCTGGAAAATTGTCCGTAGTGTGTGATTGCGTGAGTGAATGAGAGTGTGTGTGTGTGCCCTGCGATGGGTTGGCACTCCGTCCAGGGTGTATCCTGCCTTGATGCCCGTACAGGTCATGATGCCCGTACAGATACAGGTCATGAGCTTCAGTATGCATGTTCACATCAAACCTCAGAATGAAGAAAAAGTGTGCTTGGATGTGTAGATGTTTAGACCTGCATGAATTATCAGGTGTACTATTACACAACACGGCCGACTCTGAATGTGTACACTAGGGTAATTTTGTTCACAATTTGAATACACCGAGGTCATTCAAAGGAGGTATTTAAAGGAATAGCTATGACATGGCACTCTTATCAGCCTTTTTAACATGCTGTACCAACTTGAAAATAACAAAGCACAGCCAGTATCTTCTGGGGTTAGAGTTTCACACACTCAGTAAAATGTGATAATGGTTTTTACTCCATTAACTGATGTGCTTTTCTTAAGATGTTTACACAGGTGATGAAAGATTAAAGCAGGTCTATTAAGTAACATATCCATGCATGAGAGTATTCCATGCTAAAGTTTTGTATCTTTTGTCCTTGACTGTTGTATGGAGTGCAGATTTTTCTAGGAAGAGTGAGTCCTTGAAGATGATACTGATAGTTAAACCACAGTGAAGTTAATATAATATGAAGAGGTCATTGTTACTGTGACTTTTCCCGACTAGTATTTGGCCTTGAGTCTTATAGACTGCTGCTGTTGAGTTTGACAAGAAACCTATAAACCAAGAAATGTAGATACCAAGATCTACCAGGGAGATTAAAAAGACCTTTGGCTAATGTTTAAGAGAATGTTTATGATAATACTAACTTACATTTTCACACTAGTGCTGAACTGGTGAAAATATTTATATACCGTACAGAAAATATATGGGCTAAAACCACTATATGGGCAAAATATGGGCACTATAACCATATATTGAAAACCACTATATGGGCACCCGCTCAATCACATCTATATATGCTTGTTAAACATTCCATAGCTCTTATAAAAACATCCACACATCCATTCTCTGAAGGTTTCCTCTAGATTTTCAACCCAAAATTGATACTGTAAATGAGGTTCATGCCACTTAGTTCCTGTAGAGGGAAATCATACTGCTACCAAATACCAAGATCCTATTCAGTTGTCTTTTGGCAACAGTTTGGGAAAAACCCATGTATTGGTTTGAAAGTCAGGCGGTTCACATACCGTTGGCCATGTCGTGTGACTTGGCATTTGGATATTTTGGTAAAAATGATTTACTATATACATATAACGAAAATTAGACACACCAAAAATCGTCAAATTTACAAAAATGCATTACTGTTAATTAATCATTTATCAGCCAAGCTTTTTCCAACAACTTTTCACACATCCTGAATTTAGAAAGAGTGATGCATTAACTATATTTTGCTTAATGTTTGAGAGATCTGACCATGAGATGCTTAACGTGTTTAATTATCCGAGTAAACAAAAATCAGCAGTTAAACTTTGTAATAACTTATGGATGGACCAGCAAAGTGGGCAGTATAACAAGGGGCTGTTTTTATTTCCGGACACTATTTTAGGGAAACCAGTGTAAATCATTTAACAGACAAAAAAACTCTCTAATGCTTAAAGGTAATGCTGAACTATTATTTCTCACTAAAATCAGAATACTTTTTAACAGATATCACCATTGTGACCTTTGTGGCTTTTTAATTGCATATCATTGGATTATTTGAGTTTTGTTTGGTTTTGTGGATTCCTAAAATTGCTTTCCATTATAAATACCTGAGCACTTATCTTCTTTTACACTGCTATCAAGTACTAGGAGTCCAAATATGCAGCAAGAGAGAAATGTGAGGCATATAACAGGTTGACCTGAACATATTGATCTTTCAGGACATTTCTAAAGAATCCCTGATCTTTCTGTATATCATAACGAGTGTAACTATTAAAAAATGAATCTAAAACACAATCCAGTTTGGAGTGCTATAGATTAGAAAGTAACCCTTTACCATGAACATGACACTGAAGAAGAGATTAAGAAAAGTTTCCACAAATCAGATATTAAAAAATATTAAAATCAGATATTAAAAACCCTATTTCATTTCAAATTTTTAGTTTGAGCAACTTCACTAAGAAAACTCTCATTATATATCCTGAAAGACAACGACTAATCACAGAGGACTACAATCTCTGTTAAATATTATAAATGTATATTCTGCTAAAATGCCAATTATAAGGTAGTGGGATAAAGGATATATTCTCACCTCCCCCATGGCTCTGACATAAGTAGGGGAAGCGCCAGACATTACCGAGTCCCACACAGAAGCCCACACAAGTCAGCATATACTGGGTTTTGTTGTCCCATTGTGGCCTGTCCCCTGCCTCCTCAATCTCCAGCTTCTCCAGCTGTTCGTGGCTCAGGATTCGATCATCCAGGCCTGGGTTGGGGATCTTCAGCTTCATTGTCCTGCTCAATTCCTGTTGTTTCTCTCTAGGTCCTGGTTCTTAGTAATTTCTCGCTGGCAGCTGGGATGTATGTGAATGGGATCTGAGGGGGACTTTGACTAATGGGGCAGGTGTTTTAGAGAAAGGTGAATAAATATGGTGAACTTTAGCACGACATCAGCTCAGGGCATGTGTACGCTACCATCAAAAGGGGAATGTGCCATGTCAGCTAGATAAAGGGAACATCTGACAGAGCCTCATGTGTGACAATAATTAGTGTCATCATGTCCACCTGCGTAAGCAGACACGTGCATACGCCTTCTAAACATCTAAACGGTTAATAAATGAAGATAAAAATCTTTATATCACTTGAGTAGAAACTTTAAAAAGAGTCCAACATCCAGGTCATTTCTGAGGAAACCTTACGCACATATGCTCACACAGATTTTTTGAAGACATGCAGTGTTAATTATTTGAGTACTGTCTTTTCATGCAAATTTATGATATTGTACAAATTATATAAAAAAAAAATCAACAAAGTCACAGGTCGTATTCAATTTCATAGCGGAGCTATTTGGTGTGCAAATTTCAAGTTTATACCAGTTAGTATATCAAGGGATTTAGCTCCTTAAATTCCCAGCTTAATATATATTTTAAAGCTTATTTACTAAATACACTGAAACCCAGTAGACAGAGTAGGACAGTGGAGGCTTAAGCAGTTTAAAGCTCTGGGATTTTGATTTTGATTTTTGATCAACAGTGGCCAAGCTGCCACTGTTGGGCCCCTGAGCAAAACCTTTAACCCTTACTGCCCCAGGAACTCTGTATCATGGCTGACACTGCTCTCTGACCGCAACTTCCAAAAAAGACAAAAAGTCGGGATATGTGAAGAAGGAATTTCACTGTGCTGTAATGTATATGTGACAAATAAAGGCACCTATTCTATTCTATTCTATTTTAAAACATCTATTCTATCCCCCTGACTTTGTACAGTCCTGGTTAAATTCAAAACCATTATAAGAACTATACTAAACATTGCATTGTACTTTATCAGTTATGATGTATTCATTTGTTCTCTGATAATCAAAAGGGCCAATTAGATGTTATCATTTTGTCTAAAGGTCAATAGTGTGGTATACAAGTCTACTGGAAATTGTAAAATAGAGATAGCATAAGTGTGATGAAATGAACAATGTTTTGTTCTAGTGGGCTAGGAATTCTGTCATTATTATCACATTATAACTCCATCTCTCATCGGATGTTACTCTTTATCTTACTTCATGCTAACATCCTTTTGAGTAAGGTGTTTGGAGGTAAGGACACGTTCCATGGCCTGTAGATCTGCAGTTTTATAACAGTGTCCTCTAGTGGTTTCAAATGGAGATAAATATATTTGCTGCATCAAAGGCAAGAGAATCAACAGATCATTTTCATTATCTGTTTCAATTTATTTCCACCTGAAAACTTCATTATACTTTTTGGTGTCATGTAACTGATTAGCAATTTTAAACAACTGAGGTACAGACTAAATGGTGTTTTTATCTTAATAATAACTGCTAGCCTAAATACTAGGAGTCTTTTGATGGGGCTGCATTGATTTAATAGTTGATGACTGAAAAAGATCAGCCCTGTGATGGGTTGGCACTCCGTCCAGGGTGTATCCTGCCTTGATGCCCGATGACGCCTGAGATAGGCACAGGCTCCCCGTGACCCGAGGTAGTTCGGATAAGCGGTAGAAGATGAATGAATGAATGAATGAAAAAGATCAAGGCACGGTGCCTTACTGTAGATCATGATAGCTTAGCACATTTGCCTAGCACCTCCAGAGTTGGGGGTTTGAGTCCTGTCCCTCCTTGTCCCTGTGTGTGCAGTTGGCATGTTCTCCCTGGTCCCCTGGTTTCTTCCTCCAGTCTAGAGACATGTAAAGTATGATAAGCTGCCTGAAATCTCCAAATTGCCTGTGTGTGTGTGTGTGTGTGTGTGTGTGTGTGTGTACTGGCACCCCATCGAAGGTGTCCCCTGTCTTGTAATTCGAGTCGTCTGAGATAGACTCCAGGCTCCTTGCAACCCTGTATAGGATAATTACTACAGAATTAGGATGGTTATATAAATCAATTATTTGCGAAGGATAGACAACCTGTATACATCATT
Source organism: Tachysurus vachellii (assembly GCF_030014155.1). NCBI lineage: Eukaryota > Metazoa > Chordata > Actinopteri > Siluriformes > Bagridae > Tachysurus > Tachysurus vachellii. Next base: position 21,867,214 of record NC_083464.1, on the reverse strand, counting down.
CATATTATTAAATTCATGCATAAAAAGCTAGAATGGTAATTTCCACATAGCTTTTAAAATAATATTTTTGTACATCATTATTTGCCCATCAACTTACCACAGATTCTGAATAAAGGTGGTCACATTTTAATCAGAGGCTACTAAATAAATCACACAGAATCAGTAGTGAAATACGGAACATGCTTCCTTAAGAACTGATATCATATCATTTCATGTGGAAATCTGAGATTTACAGCCCTAATAAATACCCGTATATTTAATGTAATAATTTTTTTGTTTTGTTTTGTTTCTAATCAGCGTTTCTACTCCACGATCAGTGTTCCTCTCATTATGTAATACCATAAAATGTTCCTCATGTGAGGTCTTCACTGGGGGTACTGTAATCTCCTACTCAGGCTGCACTCCAAGACTTCAAACTCTGTCCCATCCAAGTCAATATTTGTATTAAAGCCTGTATTATGAAAACCTATATTTTCCTGCTTTGGGTATTTTTAGACTTTAAGCAAGCAGAGCAAGACAGAGAAAAGTTTAATCTTGAAACTTTATGTGACACAGCTGTGATGGCTGTTGTCTGAAGTGATGTAGCTTACCCCAGGCACTGTGAAGGGGGACCACCCACAGCAGCTGTGTGTTCAAATCAGACAAAGTAAACAGTAAAACTCCTAAATTGCATCGGTGGAAGAAGGGGGACGTTTTCACTGCTTAGTCCACTTGTTCGTTATTAAATCGAGATGCTCACACTTGTTTACATATGTCACTTGCACATTTTGTGGTTACATACCACAGCACAACTTCTCAAGCATCGACAAACCCACCCACCCCTTTTTAAGTCATTGAAACAGTCACTAAATCTCCAACATGGGTGGCTTTTCTGACCTATAATGAAATGCAATTTTTATTCTTTGTTTTTCTGCCACACATTGTAATATAATTAGTTCAGTTCATTAGATAATAGATTCTTTACAGTATTACACAAGTAAAGTTCTGTAAAAAAAAAAAACACCTGCTTATTATCATGTGGCAGCAGCACAATGCATAAAATCATGCAGATACAGTTCAACAGCATCAGGTATTGTTTACATCAGACATCAGAGAAGGGGAAAATGCTATCTCTGTAACTTTATTATGGTACCAGATGACTAGGATTTTCACACAGCAGTCTCTAGAGTTTATCCAGAATGGTGCAGAAAACAAACAGCATCCTGTGAGTGGATGGTCTGCAACCTGAAACACCTTGTTGATGAGAACAAATTAAACTAGTTTCTTCTTACTGATAAGAACAAGAATATGAGGCTATCACAGGTACAGATTCGCCCAAACCAGGTGGGAGACATGATGGAGATTGCAGAAAGAGTTTTTTTCTTAACTTCATCTGTCCAGTTTGGTTCACTCTGTGCCCATGAATACCCTCATATTCCTATTTTTGGCTGACTGGAGTTGAACGCAATGTTGTCTTCTGTTGTTGTAGCTTATCCACTTAAAGCTTTGATTATTTGTGCATGCTGAGATGCTTTTCTGCTTGTAAAGCGTTGCGATATCCTTCTTGGCAGCTCAAACCAATCTGGCCATTTTATTTTTACCTCTCTTAATAAGAAGGTATTTCCACCCACAGAACTGTTGCTTCTGCATTTTTCTTTACACCATTCACCCCAAACTCTAGAGACTGCTGCATGTGAAATTTCCTGTAAGCCAACAGTTTCTGAACCAGCCCGACTTGTACCAACATCCAAGCCATGGTCAAAGTCGCTGAGATCACACCTCTTCTTCATTCTGATTCATGATTAACATTGCAAATGTTTCTGGTGTATATCATGGTGTTTATACCTCCTTTTCAAGTGTCAGACACTTATGTGGAAGTTGTCAATCAATGACAGACACAGAGCTAATTCAGGGTGAGTAAGTTCCTGATCAAAGGAAAGCGAATGAAAACTATGATGCACTTTTGCTGCCTTTTTGAACATGTTCTTATAGCGAATATCTGACAGGCTTTAATAAGTGTGACCAGCAGGAGGCGATATTCCAACTTCGGGGATCACAGTAACCACGTGACACTTTTGAAAGTTAAACCCTAATATAATAAATTTGAACATGTAAAGCACGTGGTTTCATTATTAGGATGTGATTTCCGGACATGAATAATATTTTTTATTTTTTGCACATGGGATTAAATATTGTTCACAAAACCGTCTTCGTTACATATAGACTAATTCATAAATAGAAAAGTAACAGTTTTCATTTCGTTCTAAAACAGTTTTTATACAATTCACCCTATGACGTCACAGGGGGTTCTTGGTTATTTAGTTCGAAGGTTTTTTTTGTCTAAGGATCAAATAAAAACTGTGACTTTATTAAATACTGGTTGGAAATACAGGGAGTCCGTAAGAGTCTCTATAAATAGGGGATATTAACACTTTTTTTATATTTATTTATTTATTTATTTATTTTGCAAAATATCCCAAATATTGAAATGCCTTTGGTGAAAATTTTATTTATTCTTATGCCTGGATGCCTGAAGGTTGTGATTGATGCCAAACTTACTAACAAATTCCAAAATAGACGCCAACCAACCGAGAACACACACACACACACACACACACACACACACACACACACTCCCGTATGAAGGCTTTTTTACACTATGTAAAGCGGTGCGCATGCGCAGTGAAAAAATAGCTCCTTTGCGCAGACAGCAGACTACCTGCTACTTTAAGTTTGGATTCATTTCAAAATCCTAAAGAGAGAGAGAGAGAGACAGAGAGAGAGAGAGGTGCGTGTGTGTGTGTGTGTGTGTGTATGTGTGTGTGTGTGTGTGTGTGTGTGTGCAGCTACTGTCTTACAAATCCACAAGAGCCACGAGAGGGCGCACAAGCTCAGTGTACTGCTGTGTCTGTGCTCGCTGGATGGCCTGAGTCGCACGGAGTCCCAAACTCCAGCAGTTCTCCTCCGCAGACTCACTGCGTGTCTGTCCTCCTCCTGCGTGTCTGTCCTCCTGCGTCTCAGCGCAATGTCCTCGGACACCCAGCTTCGCTTCTCGCTGGACACTAAACCACTCCTAGAACTTTAGGAGACCCAAAGGGAGCCCATTGGGTCGCGATATTTCAGATGCATATATATATATATTTTTTTTGCATGTATTTTTACTTACATATATAGCGGATGTCGGGTTCATCCCTGCAGCACATATGATGACGGGACGGAGCGCGCAGATCACCGCGTAATGACAGCGCGCGCCTGACGCATGCTTTCCTACTGCAAGCCGCTATAAGCGCGCACTGCGACGAAGACTTCTCTCCCCCTCTCTCCCTCTCCACCACCCTTCTCTCCTTCTCCCTGGCGCTCATTTACTTGCGGACTTACTCCTAAGCCTCCTTGCATGGATGTAGGCTACCATGGCTACGTTTGTGTGCAGGGTGCAGTTTCTAGACGACACCGATCCGTTCAACAGCACCAATTTCCCGGAACCTACTCGACCACCGCTCTTCACCTTCAGAGAGGACATCCAGCTCATCAACCAGCTCGCCGGAGTGCACAGACTCCTCAAAGCTCCGCAGAAGGTAATCACACATCTGTTTACTCTCAGTGCGACCTGATTGCATAATGTGTGAATATAAATGTCCAATAAGTCAATCAATAAAGCGTGTGGAGATAAGATGAGAGAAGAATATATAGGAATCTCTGCTGAAGTTGCTGATGGAGACAATACTGCTGCAGAGGCAGCACAAGATGCTGCAGTCTGAAATTGGCACATATACAGTATATCCTGGATATAACATTGTCATTAACATTATATAGATCATGCAATATGCATTGCCATATTAAGACAACATACTCAAGATGTGAGACAGGATTCATTATTTGGACTAAGATTATTTACATTTTTTTGGGGGGGTAGCATGAGTCATCAAAATACCCACAGAAACCCTATTTAGGAATTTCAAAGGTTTACTGAATGTGTTTATTTTTTTAATTAAAGGACTCTCATAGATCAAGGATGTTTCAGGTTGAATATCAGTATCACATGGCACTACCGCATCGACTAGGCTTTAACTATCAACAGCTCTCATCCATAATGTACAAGTCATGACCACACACCAGTTGTTGTTGAAGTGTTTCACTTTTACTGCTCTTACCAAATAAACAACTGCTCCATCGCAGGTTACTCATTGGGATATGATATGAACATCTATGTGGGTTTGGGTAAAGTCCTATCATAGTTATCTTTTGTATTCCATTATTGTAGGTATCCTTACTGTGCTACCTGGAATAAACAAATCAAAATAGCCCAAGGACTCGGCACACACGAGAATACCTCTGCTCTTATCCAAACCACTCTCTGACTACAGTCCCATTCTAGACCATTTTCAGCACATAAACAAAGCATTATTTCGTGAGCTTGGTTTAGGAGTGGTGCTGTTGTGGCCATGTGGAATGCTCGGCAGCTGAGGGCCATGCTTGGGTGGTAGAAGTATGTGATGTCCATACACTCAGGAATCTCCAGCTGTCATTGACTCTATTAATGCTATCCAGGTTGTTAGACGAGCATACCTTGCTAGGTGATTGACATATCCATAACGACCAGTCATTATATAGCATCACTTTGTCAGTATTGGTAAATTCTTTAAAAAATCCCTCTGGAATGGGGAATTCTAGCACTGTCCTCTACATAGAGAGAGAAAAGTTGCTGTGAGTCAGAACATGCTGTGAGTCTTACACACACCGTAATGAAACACTTCCTATTATGCAGTTGCATGTCCAAAATTCAAAGTGGGATAATCTTCATAACATCTCACCTAACAGACACACACAGAGTTGTTGCTGTGCAGTGGAATGGATTTGCATTCCATTGCTGGTGTACCAACTTGAGATATGGCGCAAAATTCTTTGTAGCGTATCAAGTCACTCACAACATTGGAAAGGATCCAAATGAAGGTTTTTCTGATTTCTCATTTTGCCATGTTTGTTAGACAGTTGGCATGGTCATGCAGATACCATGCAGATACCATTTTTCTAGCTGTGAAGTTACAGGTCATGTCATAGCATGTCCACTTATCATCATTTTGGATGGATAGCTGGGAGCCCAGCATGGGCCAATGCAAGCACACACACAACACACATTCACAATTTGGGGCAATTAAGTTTGGTAGATTTTCTCAATGGCATTTTTTTTGGGAGGTGGGAGGAAATTGGGGATCCCAGAGGAAACCCACACGGACACATATTTTCTGATAATAACAGACATGATGCAGCTAGCATGGCCAGATGCTTTGGTTGTCTGCATCAGAAAGTGGTAGCTTAGTGGTTAAGGCATTGGACTATTGAGCTGAAGAATGTTTCAAACCCAGGATCACTACTCTGTCACTACCCGGGTCTTTGAGCAAGGCCCTTAATACTGTTAAATTTTATAAATGAGATAAATGTAAGTCCCTCTGGATAACAGCATTTGACAAATTCTGTAAAAGTAAATGCATTATTATATGCACAGAGAAAATAGCAAAGACTTGGAAACCGTCCCTACTGCAGTTCTTTATATTTCCCACTAAGTCTTGGTTATGATGTAATTCCTTAAATGTCTATGCATTCTATCTCCTTGTGCCAATTTGTGACCATCACCTAGTTGTAGGCTACATCTCTGTTTCAGAGGCAGATACATCATTAACAACTTTCCAAATGTTTCGAGAGGGAAGTCTTAAGTACAGTATATCACTAAAGGACCTTTTGATTGTGGGAATTTGCATGCTCCACACAGCTGATATGTTTATATTTTACATATACACGCCAAGCACCTGTGTTCATTTATCTTTAGTCTCCAAAGCTGCTGAGAGAGAATTTTCAGCACTGCTTTGGCCCCGTGTTCAGTTGAGGCTTTTGAGTGCTTTCCAAAGCCAATCATATCCTCTGTCATCTTGGTTTGGCTTTGGGCTAAAGAATTAAGGCATCATTGACCGACTTGTGATCTGCTGTAGATGCTATACTGTATATTGACTTAAACCCTTAAGAAAAGCATATCTAGTTTGATAAATAAATTAGTTTGGAACTTTAATCTTGAATGTCTACGTGCCAAGTATACACAACATGTTGCACCCAACCTAATTGTGCAGGATTCTTTAATCCTGTTACCCAAAGACTGTATAATGCCTCCTTAAACTCTTCTGTTCTTTCTGACCACAACCAGGATCTGACTCATTTGGCTAACCAGTAGTCTCCTAATTCAGCATTTCTTCTCAAAATTGCTAAAGATGAGAAGCTGGCAACAGCTAAGAATGCACCATCCCAAACCAAACATGGTAAAAAAAAGATTTTCTATCCTCAATCCTCTGCAATTCAGCACTCAGCATAGAGAATCATGCAGCTAACACAAAGCAGAGCAGTGCAGAGGAAAAAGGTCTGCGGTGCCCAGGCAGGCCGATGCGATGAGCTCACACGATAGCTAAGCGTTTAGCATCTGCTTGTCAGTGAACCAGTTGGCCTTGTCGATCTGAAAACAATCTACGGTTGCCATATTTGTTTGTTGTCTCTTGAGAGGTAATAGCTACTCTGCAGTTATTTTTACTCTTCACTGCTTTCCATGACATGGAAAGTTTAATTAGGGCTTTTGTTAGGCTAGCAATTACATGACCCATGGCTAGTTGTTTTTTTTTTATTTTGTTTTGTTTTCTGTTCTCCTTGCTATAGGTATACATCCGACGTCCTACCGACTGTGTGTTTTATCCTCAACATCCTTTCTTCATAGCATGCGCCAAAAAATACATTGTAAACCGAGAGTCTCTCTCAGTATCAAGGTCAGATTCAGGGTTCTCCCAGGTGGTGTTTTATGAAATAGCCCCCTCCTCAGATGACACATTCTAACTGTGTTGGTTCACTGTATGCTAAAGCTTTATGGGTGTGTGAAAAGGAAAGGTGGAACAAAAGAAAGGCTTAAGTGAACGGCTCTATTCAAATTGTGAATGCTTCCCAGTGCAGATGATTTGCGTAAAGAAGTGCATGGACATTGTCATAAAGTACTTGCACTTTTGCTTCCTAATGTTAATATGAGGTGAAACTGAAGAATCATAAATTATATGCTGATAGAGTGAACTCACCCGTATGTAATGTGGGCTGTGGAACAGTTTTGGTCAGTTAATGAACTGACAAGGTCTGGGAGCAACATTAATTGGCTTGTTAAACGGAAATCGGCTTCAGAAGCGGCCCCTGTATCCAACCCAGTATAATAAGATAATTACTATCATCAGGTTAACAATAATTGTCTTTTTTCAGCCCAGCGTACAGTATTATATCTTTCTACGTGTGAGATTTAACACATCTGCACACACATAGAATCTTTTATTGAATACAGCCTTTCACTGAGACCTTTTTTTTTTTTTTTTTTTCAGGAAGCCTTTTCTGTCTGCACATGAATTTCACTGAAATTACAGAGTGCAGTAATGAGAAGTTATGTTAAATGCTGTAAAATATAGGCTAGGCCTTCATGTCTGTGGCTGCAGACTGGATTAGCCTTAGACATTGTTATGTAGAGTTGAGGTTTTGCAGCTTTGTGGCATTTTACTCTGCTTTTTTGCCACTTTTTGGAAAAAAAAAAAGCTCTCAGGGTTTCATGCACAGGCTTCGACGTAGCATGTCCTTTTGAGGGACACAAGATTGCTGTTGTGGTCCCTTCCACAGCACTTGTGCATTTTAATGAGAGCTAATTGTGAACTTCATGTTTGGATGGGCTCTATTATTGCCAGCGGACAAGAGATGAGCTTGTCTTTTTGTGCAAGGCGAGATGACTATGTCTGCTTTGGTCTAATTAGTGGTGGCAAAATATCCTTTTGTTTAGCTCTGCTTTTGACGCAGTGTCACACTTTAATATTTCTGGAGCTGAAAATCATGACAGTGATTATATTTGTAGGCTTGGCTTGGACTTGGAGAGTTTACATGTGTTTGTTCCAAAATCCAACACAAGAGCAACAGCTGAACCTTAACAAAGAAACGTGTAAGGGGTAAACTTTTGACTGGACTGTCAGAATAGATTTGTACTAGCATAATATAGAATAAAATACAAAGTGCCTAAAAGTAAACAAAAAAAAAAGAAAGAAAGAAAAAAATACGAAATTATACATTATAGTTTCAAACTCATGCTGTGGTTTATTTTGCCTTCATGTTTGCAAAAGCGCTGCTTAGAGATTAAATTGAGGATGAGATTGAGCATGTGGATTTGGAGGGTAGTCTTGTTTCCCAGTGAGCTTTTTATTTTTAGTGTGTCCTGGCCTCAGGCTGTGCTCTGTGGTTGGATGGAAAAGGCCAGGTCTAGCCTTCAGTTTCAGTCTCGTAGCCACAAGGTCACCAGGTCACAATCTGGGTGGGGACACATCATCGCCTCCATGAATCCAGGTGCTCACACGAGAAGCTCTTTCGCTGATCTCTGCGTCTGTAGCAACGTCTGGTAAGATGTTTTTAATGTCGCAAGCCCTTTAGACCTAGTCACATTCGTATCTTAAAGATTACGGGTAAAGGTGGGTGTCCCATCTACCAATGGTCTCCTACTGACTGCTTGCTTTGACCAGGAAACTGTATATTCCCACAGGAATCAGTTGTGTTAATGACTATATTCTTATCCTGTTAATGGTTGTTTGCTTTCAGATTAATATGTTAGCCTTTCCTTCGCACTCTTTCAAGACTGTCTGTGGCTTCTCTCCAAATGTGTGAGGTGTCTGTGAAGATTAAACTGTATACCACTGGTTCAAATGATTAAATTGAAGCAGACAAATCTTCCACAATCTTTTAAAGAGATTTAGATAAACACCATCCAATGTAAGCAAAGCATGAGTTGAACAAATAAAAGTAGTACAGTTGCTTCACACAAAATAGAGTTCCTGCATTTTGCTGCTCTGTCACTCATCTGGTTGGGACTTTTGTGCATTTCTTTTGATTGACCCTACTGTTTGGATAGATCCAACTGTTCTGACGCTGTTCTGGCCCAATCAAGCAGAGCTAAACCTCAGTTGTAGCACAGTGTGAAACTCCACGTCTGACTCCCAGACTGATGCTTATCGCTGTTCCTTGTTCATTCAGGGCCTGTTTGGTAACCTAAACTACCTGCGTTGGGTTTCCACCACTGAAATATTTGGGTCAGACTGCGACCGATGGAGCACAGCTGGATTCTCCAGGAAGAAAAAAGGGAAAATAGATTAGGTGGCTGGGTTTTTTCCCTACTAAATTACTTTGCCAAGCCATGAGGAAGCAGCCAGTTTTTTTTGGACTCATGAAGTTGTAAATACAAGCATGGGTGTCTTGGCAGGAGAAAGAAGTGCAACACTTCAGTCTAAGGACCTAATGTAATGGCCTTATAAACTGAGCAACATATACTTTACCATTCGGCTACTTGTCAACATTATTAACGGATATTTTTTGTAGTCCTTGGTTAACGTAATGTCAGTTCAGACTTCCTAAAGGCTGGTGTTAGTTATAAACTGATAATTGCAATCTGTTGTCTACAAATTATATTGCTTACATCAAACACTTAGGTGTTAAATGTAGAAATGGTTCCAAGTTAAAAGACTTAAGTCTATGATGTAAGCAGGTCTACAGAGACTACTGAGCTGAGGGATGGGGTGAATGAGATTGCTATTTGTCTCTGTTTTTGCTTCTTCTTAAATGCTCATTTTCATGCCACACCCTTTCCCTACCTCTTTCAAGCATGCCCGTTCATAGGCGTTTAAATATAGTCGGGCTAGCTTTGGCTCACTTGTCTGGATTTCCTGTTCTTTCAGGATCCGTACTGTAATTTCAGGAGTCAGGAGTCCGTGTTCTGGTCAGTGCTTTTACCTGATGATTAGAAAATTTACATGTGACAACTGCAGAACAAGAGCTTAAGGATATGGTCTCTCATTTCTGAAAAAAAAAAAAAATAACAAGACACTAAACTACTATCATTCTTAGATACTTAAATGTGATCTAGAGTCTCAGCACCACCTTGTTCTCACACATAGTCCTAGTGACTGTAGGGATCAAAGCATTCTAATGGCTTTACCAGTTAGCATCCTCTCTCTTCCCTGCTTTTAATTAAGTTACTACAATTCATGCAGCAGGATGCTGAACCACATCAGAGCAGCAGAAAATGCAGCTGAGGTTTGGGCTTGTTTTACATTTGTTTGCTTTAATGACATCGCCCACCAAAATATTCTTTATTCAAGCAAGAAAGTGACACCCTTTTCACTTAGTATGCTTTCTTTACCTGAGACACCGGTTTCTGCACTAGGACGCAACAAACTAGAATACAATAAACATACACAACATGGATTGATGTTATAGGGAAAAAAAAAATCGGTTATGCGTTGGTGTAATGCAGCCCGTTGCCACCATGAATTTGATTATTTTCCACCATCAGAACATTTCATTCCTCTTATACCGCAGTAATTTTGCAACACTTGCAATTTATGTATTTGGTAAAGAATGATGTCATCCATTTATAATTACATTTAATGTTATGGAATGTCTGCAAAACAAGCTAATTCATGTTATCACTTGCATTATAACAACTATAAACAGCCATTTCCTCACCAAGGTGTTTTTTTTTTTTCTTGAGGTTTATCATGTTACCAAGCAAACCGAAAGCACAAATCCATCTGTCATGAAAACCTTTCTTAATGTTAAATAAACGTCTTCATTTTCACAAAGCTTCACAATATCATTGATTGTCTTTGTAAAATATCACGTTTATAATTTTTATTGTTGATTATATGTGGCACATCTGCCCTATAGGTTTCTGTTAATAAATTGTGCCTATGGAAACAATAACATATTAGACTAAGTCTATTAATTAACTATTGTCATATCAGGGGCTTAAGGTTCAAGCCTTGTGGTCTGGTATAATAATAAATGACAAATTTGTACAATTTTCATTATTTTTTTTAAAATTGCATGGACTTTCAGAAGTTTGAAGAACTTAAACTTTTATTGTTTGAACTGGGTTTTTATGATAAACAAAAAACTATAAAAAAAAATTTATACAAAAAGAAATATAAATTTGGCTGCTCTGGCTTTTCAGGTCGCTCTGTTCTGACTTTGGTTTGTCCAGGAGTGACAAGTTTTGTCCAGCGCTCTCAGGAATATGGCCGTTAATCCTATTACCATGAAGCTCACATTCTGTTCCTTAAGACAGTCTACATTAGTGCCTTAGGGACAGACACACAGTGAACTATGTTCATACCCAGCGCTGGACTGAAATCAGTCATGGATATCATTTAATTTAATATTAATCATTGTCATTTAATATTACGCAGATTTTTATTTTTTTATATTTTTATTATTTGAAAAAGCAATGAGTTGCGCTATGAGAGATGACCCAGACAGTACTTTTTACCTCCTAATATCTAGACATTCCACTGTCTGAATGAAAGTTCACCTGGAAAGTCAGCTAGACTGTAGATAAGGTTGGCATAACATCATTTTGCAGTAATAGCTCAAATGCAAACTCCAACAAGTGTTTTTAAGCATGACGCACCAGAATGAAAGGCTGCACGTAGGTCAGGAACTGGACCATTGAGAGATGACCTGCGAGGTATTCTAGACATGTTAGCTTAAATAAACTCCCGCATATTAACAGCACGTTGAGGATATTCTTACCCGTCCCAGGGGCTTGGCTTTGCTCGGACAACCACTAGGCTTGTCCAGGCCAGGGGAGCTCAGGGCTGGAACTGTGTATGTGTGTATAATTAGCGTGTTTAAAATTGGGGCTGACCTGAATAACTTGTTGATTGACAGATCACACTGCACTCTAACTCAAGCCCCATGGGAGGCTTCAAATCCTATCATTGGGCCGTAATTGAGTGTCAACAAGCAGGCCCTACCTCCAGCAGGGGCCCGGTAGAGCTTAAGAGCAGACCTCATGAGAGCAAACCTGGTTTGATGTCTCACAACACTCCCTTCACATGTGATAAATCACTTCATTTGCACATTAAGTTTAGATAAAGGGGCGTTTTTTGAAGCTTGTGGAGTGACGGCAGCTTAACCACTAGGATAACAAAGGATAAATAAAAAAGATTTAGTGAGTGAGGTTCCTGAATCTGCCAAGCAAAAGTTTTAACATCAACAATTAATAAATGACTGAATTTATGTTGTTTAAAATTAGAAAATCTAAGAAATATATATAGGTGAAATCGGACAATGTTAGTGACTTTAGATTTTTGTTTATTATTTTGGTTTTATTGTTGTTTCAGACAGATCTAGATTTATTTCATTTATTTCAAATAAATGGTGTTTGTCTGTAAAAGAAAGCTGTGTCTCTAGGATACATACAACATATATTTGTCTTACAGTTGGTACAAATATCTATGTGGAAAATATAGACTTACATTGAGCACCAATCACCAATAAAGGGCTTGACTTAACAATGTAGTAAAGAATTCAGTTCAGTTCAGTTTTCTTTCGTTTATACGGTTCTTTTAACAATGGACATTTTCACAAAGCAGTTTTACAGAAATATAAAAATAGATGATTTAGATTTTTTTTCACAACTAGCCAGAGGTGATGGTGGCAAGGAAAAACCCGAAACTTGCTAGGAACTAGAAACTGGAAACCTTGAGAGGACTCAGACTCAGGCGGGTTAAGATATTTGACTGAGCACTGTAACTTCCTCATTTTATAGCCAATAGTTGGGTTAATCATCTTTTGACTGCCATTGTATTTGGTTATTCCCCCTTAAACCATCTTTACACACTGTACAAACAAGATTTTTACAATACGGTTGGAGATGACTACAAAAGCAAACGTGAGGAAAAATGGTAGAAACAAAACAATAGGAAAGAAAAACGTAAAATAATATAATGATAAACAAATAAATATGAGCAACAAGGTAGAACATAGCTAATACAACCAATGAAAAGGACCAGAGAGCAAAAACAAAGAGACAACAGCAAGCATGCATGAAACTAAACCCTATGGATTTGAGTAGTGAATTAGCTTCAGTTCTAGGAGAGGTTTAGTGATTATGGGAGTTCTGAACGTTTGTGTAACAAGACAACAAGCATAATGTCCAATTACTGACAGCATGCAATACAGATGAAATATGACCCTAACAAGTAAAGCACTCCACTGATAGAGCAAATGGCCCAACACGCCAATTTTTATGACAGTGTTTTGCCCGAATTTTCCTTATAAAACAATTCCATTAATTAAATGCTTATAAAAAGAAGCCGAGAAGATAGCTTGATCCTCGCAGCTTTAAAGGGTATTGCATCTTCGCTGCTATAATAAAATTCTTTTGCTTATTTAAAGGTGCACATTTGTACAGATCTTGTACAGAAAAAGCTTGTGGAAAAATCTTATGGAATGTATGTGCATTTTTCCTTCCTGCAGCTCGATGACTGTGCTCTACAGCTATCTCATAATGGAAGCTACCTGGATCTGGATTCTACTCTGGCAGAGCAGAAAGATGAGCTGGAGGGCTTCCAGGAGGATGGAGGGTAAGCGCTGTTTTGTTTTGACCGAGTTATCTATAGCATATCCTATAATATGTAACACATGTTTGGAAAAAAAAAAAAAAGGTTGTAATATTTCACATTCCTATTTAAGGTTTCGATCCTCTCTTTGGGCCAGCGTAATCATCTAGCCAGCAAAATGTTTCCAGAAGTGTGCAGTCTATTTTATAATAAAGTGTATTTAAGCAGTGAATAATTAGTTATGCTATACATCATTGTCTAAAGAATTACATGTTAATGCATGCAAAAGCCTTCTTATTACAAGTTAAGACCCATAATGAGTTCCAAACTGTTAAATAACATTCCTAACATCCCAGCATTGTATCAGCTATTTATGAAAAAAAAAAAAGTTCCTTGGAAGACACCCATAGAAAACCGGGGTTTGGTTTTACACGTTATTACATGGGGTTTAATATTACAGTAGATGTTAAGCATGAGGTATTCAAATTCTCCGTGCTGTAATAAACCACTCAAGAGTTTTGGTCTGATCTGTGAGCCGTTGCAGTATCGTAATCAGATCTCTGATTGGATGTGAAGGCTCTGAGGTATACATGGACCCTGGGACAAGGGTCACGACAATGCGACCATTGTTTTTCACCAAGATTTTCAAATCCCCAGCCACAAGGATCTGTATTCATTTCCATCTTGCTGTACTTCACTGGCTAATTCGATTCTATTAGGAATCAAGATCTTTAATGCTAGCCAAACTTGGTTCACGTTAAGTGACTGAAGTAATTACTTGCCTTGGCCTTTGCTGTATATAAAACATTTAGCACCAGATAGTCCTGAACATTCCTACCGCATGCGTACAGTATGACAGGGCAAGAATGACATATAATAGTATTTGTTCTTTCCAGAGGTTTCTAGTTATAAGTATGAATAGACTTATAGTACCTGTGATCTGCTGCTGTAATCATAAAAGATTTTTAAGTGCATATTCGAGGACTCTTATTCATGATATGTTCATACTATATTTATGGCATTCATGTGTATAAGAGTAAAAGAGGAATATTTTATAAACTCACAATCCATTGTCACCCAGAAGAGAACGGGTGTCCTTTTTAGCCTGGTTTATCTCATTGTCTTTTTTATATCATCTCATGTTTCTGTCATCTATGGCTTGGTCGTTATGGCTCTTGATTCAAATATCTATTGTTACAAGTGCTATACAAAAATTGTATTGAATTAAATCATCTAAAGGCTCAGGGGGCTGCAAAATATTTGTTGCTTAGCCGTCCTGGTATAACCATAAGCAAACATTTCAGTTTAGTCTGCATACCTGCCCTGTGGTTTACATCAAGCTCAACCGCTAAAACACTTTTGCTCTCTAGAGACATTATGAAATTTTTCTGCGAAGGCTATCAAAATGCCCTAACTATCTCAAGACACGTTCCAGCCATACCACAGACTTTACACGACAGACTTTCTTCCATCGACTCTCAAAAAACCCGGCTCGATCGACAAGAGTTAAAGTAGTGTCATGTCCACATTAAGGAGCCCGGAATAGTTCGGGTCATAATGACATCAGTTAATGAACTCCAAGAAAGAACGATATTCTTAAACCTTAATCATGGTTTTAAATGGCTTTAAATTGCCGTTTAATCCTTGGGGTAAAGTCAGGGATTTATTTTGGTATTTGTATATAGCTTACAGGCAAATACAGTGGAAGTGGCTTGAAGAATACATTTGATAGAAAAAGTCATAAAGCTCACAGCATACAGAGTGAAAATGTGTTTTATTAGATGCTCCCAGTTATCTTTTCTAACCATCGAGTTGACACAACCCCCAGGATACGTCTACCACCGTCAATGTCAGACTCGCTGTTGGCAAGTGAGCCCGTTATTCAACAAGACCACAGGTATTCGGCGATATATTTATGTAAACGTAGAAGCCGGCCCTGTCCAATGCCATTGTGTTTTCACTGGATCAAACTCAATGTTAAAGACCAAAGGCTTAGAGAGAAAATGGAAGTGCTGGAGCACAGAGAAGAGGCAGAATTCAACAACCTCTATATGTGCCCCTTTAGCAGAAACAGGGCAGTGCCAAGTCTTCTCTTTCTTGCTCTACGTCTCGCTCTGTCTCTCTCTAGACCCATGCAGAGTGTCTGAGTGGGCTGTAGAGAGGAGAGAAGGACTGCATTACTGTTAATAACAGGGTAATTCAGCACACAGTGCTTTTATAGCCTGGATAAGCTCAAGTTTACAGCCCCCACCATTTACTACTGTTGTGTTCTATGACTACGGAGTCTAAAATATGATGAACTACGCAGTTAAATCAGACCACTTTGACCTTTTCTTTCTTCCAGTTGCTATCTCGTGCGATTTGTTTCAGAATTACTGAAATATTGTTCCAGCGTTTCTGTATTAAAAGTGGTGTGTAAAGTAAAAGCATCTTTTTTGTGAAGGACAGTGAAGTCTTTTTAGAAATCCCAAGGCTAGGATCTTTCCTTGAAAACTAGGACTCTCTTCTTCAGAGAGGATCATGGGTAACAGATACAGATTACAGGTTGCATTCCACAAGCGCCTCAGTCATATGTAGTCATTTTGGGACCTGATTAAGGAAATATCCTCTTATGCCTCATTCAGCAAGGTAGATATATCCATGTCGTAGAGGGTTTGAGGCCTTAAGCACTACCCCACCACAGCATCGCAGAGATCCGTCAGCAACAGTGACTCATGGCCACATCTCTAATTCTGTGTCATTGTTAATGTTGACTCTATATTGGCGAAGCTTCAGCACATTGCAGAGAATCACTCTGTCTTGTCTACTGAGATAAAACTCTGGAAATTATTGAATAATAGCAGAATATCTCTATTCTTCTTCCCTTTCTTTTTTTTTTCCTTCCCTCTGAAATCACTTCTGTTTTTTCCTGGCTGGTTTGCTGGAGTAGCTGTCGTCGGGAACGGTTAGCCTCTGGCCCTGGAGTGATGCCTAGTTCCTTTAATGGGAAAGCTTAGAATATTTGTGTGGATTACATGGATAGAGAGGTAGAACGACACTCAATGCTCAGCTGGAGCAGTAGATTCATCCCTTTTTTACAGTAGTAAATGCAGGCAAAAGGTACAACGGCTGAAAATGTGGAAACAATGAGGTTGTGAGTATATCCATGCAACTGCTGTGTTCTGTCCTCTGAGACCTTGGTGGCTGGGGATTGATTGCTGATGGGACGGAAACTAGCAATCTAGGAAACTAGGGGAGATACAGAGAAAATTTGTTATACAGAATACATTATTACCATACACATTTGCCAAGAAGAATTTTTCCCCAGCTTGGTCCAAAACTTGATTATTAGAGATGAACTGATACTGTGTTTTCCATAGCCGTACCATACAATGTTGGGCATTGCGTCAGCATTGTCCACATAAAATGCTGTCATTCTAGCTGGACAAAATACAAACGACAACGATGATTATGGCTAGTTTACCCAAAGCATTGTACGATTACAGTATCTTGAAGGGAGGATATTGCATACAATGCAATGCTTATTCTACCATGTAACGATGATCTTCATGCTGTGGTTGGGAAAAATTTCAATATTATATAGCCTCAGTGTGAGTGTCGGTATTGGCCTGTTATTCAAGTTGAAAACGATGCTTCAAGATGATTTTAAAGCGTTCACATAGAGTCAGTAGTCTATACAAGACTGGATTAGTATGTGATGTGAACAAAACTCTTGTATAAAATGTCACCATGTATATTCAGGTAGTTTTGCTTGCTGGTCTGTATGTAAATATATTTACATAATAAAGCACAGAATCCGTATATAAATTTATAAATATGATGGAAATAGTGTTGACTCAGCCTAAGCAAGCATGAGCCTTCTCCAAGCTACAGTATTAAAGATGTAATGTAGAAAAAACAAATGTGCCAGCTTTGGCCATCATAAGCATGAGTATGGTATATATGATCCCTTCGGAGTCAGTCGTGTTTCATGAGGAATTTTTCTCTGCCATTTAATAGACTAGTTCAGGCATTGGGGGTCTAGCACGGTCTGCTCTAACACATCTACTAATAAACAAGTGAGCTAGATCAGTTGTTTTTGAATTGAAAAACCTCACCTCCAGGTCTGAAATTTGTCCATTGTAGATAAGGCTGAAATGGAGAAATGGATGGTTTTGAATTGTACTGGTGTTCGTTTTCACTCAGTTTCTGTTTCTTGACTACTTTGTCTTTCTGTCCCTGTTTCATACTTTTTCTGCCTATTTAATTGGGGCTGTATAGGCGATATCTATAAACAGGCGGGTGATACTCAAAAAAAACAGGCATCGCGCAGAGGCTGTCTGGCAAGTCTCCACACACACCAGGAGAGACCGCATGGGGCCTGGATTAAGCCAGAGAGGTTTATGAGTATAAATAAAAAGTAGTGTGCCGGCTATCTCGGGGGCAAGAGGCTGCTGCTTGCCTCTGCTCTTTTCTCACCGCACATTTTTTTAGCCAATCCAGGAGCAAAACTTTGCTCCATCAGCCATGTAATAACTACATGATCTTCATGTTCATGCTCTTAGCGTAATATCTGTTTGTGTCTAACATGGCATTCTTTCATGATAGATAAAATCGAGATAAAAATGATTCAACATCCTTCGACTCGTTTCTATGCGTTGAGTAGGAACTATTTTTGGATGATAAGGTCGAGCAGGACTGAGCTTGTTCTCCTCAAAACAAAGCACTTTTTCCTCCTTGCCATAAAAAAGATTTCAGGTTGGAGGAGCGATTCAGTTGCAAGGAACAAAGTAAGCATGTCTGGTTTATTCGACTCGCACAAGCATGTGCTAAAAGAATGGAAAAATCCTGAGTCATCTGGCAAAAGAATGAGGCTTAAATCCAACTAAGCCACAAGCAAGGAAGTCTGCAGATGATACACTGTTTATCACATTTTGCCATATTCATCATACAGTTTGATTGTTTGGGATGTATATCCCAAAGATCATGGACCTCCTGTTCATGTAATTCAAGGACAAAATGAAGTTTTGTTCCGGATTATCTAAACTTTTCGTTTACCTCTATCTTGCTCAATAGTCATAGCGCATATTCACTTCAGTTCTTGCTTAAAACATTCAATTACGATAATGATTTCCTTGGGGTGTCTCATGCATAATGTAAACCCCGCTGTTTAATTTGATAATGACTGTGCAGGGGCAATGAGAACCCAGCTTTTGGTTAGTAGCTGGGATAATGTTGCAAGCATGAAGAAACACAAAGTTCATTACCAAATAGATCGAGTTACTGATTAGCTGCAACTGCACTGGGATTATATTGCACACTGGTGCCATGTTGCTTTAGGTAAGGCCATGAGTACATACCCTAGCTGTGAGGCTGGTGTTTAAGGAATTATATAGGTCTGAGTCTTGTGTTTCTGTTTGTATCTTTAGCATCTTGTTTTTTTGTTTATGGAGTGCATCTATCTGTCCATCTGTCTATGTGATAGTGTTTGTGCGTATATTGATGTAACACAATAATGAGTCCAGTCCTGGATTCTTTCAAAGTGAGCAATACCGCATCTGGCATACTGCCAAGCCGACTGCCTAACATCTTTCCTGGGGCACAGCCTGCATAATACAGCAATTTTGTGAAAGCCCGGTGGTCCAATCATCTGTGAAACTTTAGTGGCAAAGCTGAATGTACTGTATGTTGATATGCATATAGTAATGATTCGTGGTATCCTGTTCCATTTGTGTCCAGGATCCCATTTCTTGTCCATGTTCAAATGATAGCGCCTTTGTTTGCTTTTGCATCAGTGTATTTTCCGTGGTCTAATTTATGGAAGCTTCATTTGAGGTCACTGTGGTGCAGTAATGCCCCTAGCTATAACTATTTCCATATTGCATTCAATTTGTTACAATTCCAGTTTTTGGAACTTCATATAGCGGCAGTAAAATTGAACTCATATCTGTGTGATGTACTTGTTTACAGTTTTTTTTACTGAAAATCATTTCCATGTATAGTGAAGCACAGTCTGTATATAGATTAGCTTTCACAAGTGTCAAAGCTTTTGTTCAGTATTCTCAGTCTGCCTGGCTTCCCTCTGAGCCTCTTTAAGCAGCAATAAAGAAGTCATAGGAAATCAGCAGGGTCCAGGCTGTCATAAGGTCATGAATTTGACACTCAAGCCCACACATGGGTACGTTCCCCCAAGGCGAGAAGCTCGGCCAGAACTGACCCTAAAATAAGAGCAGACGTAACAAAAGGAATCAGGTATCCTGAACTAGACAGAGGTGTTATTGTACTTTTACTCACACAGGATGGTTGGATTGTGATAGTTTTTTTTTTTTGCTCGTTGATCAGTTTCTAGTAATTAAACAAATCATCATTATCATTCATATTATTCAAGGATCTACACAAATAATGTGAAGTGAAGGATACAAATGCAAAGTGAAATTAAATATAATAAAACAAGACTTAATGAAGAAAAAAAAAATCTTAATGAAGAAGATAAACGAGGAAATAGATATACAAACAGTAGTGATGGATCGAACAGGAAACAGGTGTCCTAAATAGGCTGGGCGTCATAAAAGCACACTGCCGAGGATGCTTCATCATGATATGTTATTTAAGCCAGGTTTATACATCACTAGGCTTTGGGAATGTATGGAATTTGTGTGGGATAAGAAAGTCTTTAGTTTAATCACAAACATCCTGAGTGATTGAAATATAAAGAAGGTTTGAAAAGTTGAAAAATCTTTATTGTTCATTATTTAGATACAGGACATTTTGAAAAAATATCCACATTGTAATTATATTTTTTATTATAATTGCACTTTCTGTTGTATTGCTTATACAATCACATTCTGCCTTCTGTTTCAGGAGAGGCAAAAAGCACAGTATAATCCTACGAACACAACTCTCAGTAAGGGTCCATGCCTGCATAGGTGAGTAATATGATGCTCTGTTTGTTACAGTAATGTATGTGGAAACGGATTGTAATGGATTCTGCCATGATCACTTGGGTTCATATGTTCAAATGATGGGAATTTGTGGCAAAGTGCTCCATGGCCTGTTTAAGTTTTTTCTAGTTTATCGTCTTTTTACGATTTTTTATTTCCAATAATTAAAAAAAAAAATGGCAAATTCCCTTTCTCTTTCTCTCTCTCTCTCTCTCTCTCTCTCCCGCTCTCTCTCTCTCTCTCTCCCTCTCTCTCTCTCTCTCTTTCTCTCTCGCTCGCTCTCTCTCTCTCCCGCTCTCTCTCTCTCTCTCTCTCTCTCTCTCTCTCTCTCTCGCTCTCTCTCTCTCACACACACACACACTTTTCACTCTTTTCATTGATATATAAATTAAAGCAAGCTACTGTATTATGCCTCATAATCAAACTTTTGGTTACCAAAACTTTTGCTGTTTAATTTTTGTAAAATAATGTTCGTTTCTGTAACAAAATGGATTTCCTAATGGGGCCCCATGTCTCTAATGTCCCCACAAGGTCAAAGCTGTCAAATATTCCTTTCCTACACACGCACGCACACACACACACGCACATGCATAAACACACACACCCACACACACACACACTTAGTTGTGGCTTCTTGCCACCATATGCCAATCATATTAGGTTTTATAGCCTAAATGCTTTCTAATTACATTGCCAGTTATAAATGGATTTATAAATCATCCATAATTGAGACTGTGCAGAATGTGGTTAAGGCTGCTTAATGGTTTATGCCAATGTTAGACTCTATAGTGGATCTGTTTAGCCCCTTCCATCTGGTTACTATTGATGATCCTACCAGAAGCATGGCAGGAGTCATGTGCAACCCAAGTATCTGTTTTGCTTGTGTCCAGGTTAGTTTCTAAACATGTTTTTCGATCACGTCACTGCTTCAGCGTTGATTGTGTTAGGCCTGGCCATTTGGCCTATGTAGTTATATCTCATAAATCTCCTGGTCAACCCCCCACTGTTCCTACACAGCCTTGATGGAACATATGGGGTGTGTTAGCGGTCCTGCTGAAAGGTCAGACCAGCCTGCATTTCATTTGCAGACCACCTGAAGGGTCTGCGCAGCCTGAACCACCTTTAACCCCCCCAAGTGGCATAATGGGTCATACCTTAAACTGGCTGTCTAAAAAAAAGTTTTACAATTTTTGTTTGCTCTCTCTTGAGCATACAGTGATGCAATAAAAGCTACTGTTACTCTTGTATGCAGTAGATTAGATAGCTGCTTTTAATATAGTAACTTATACTAGATTTATTTCTTTGGTACAGGAAGAATCTTGGATTTAGTTGGTTATTAGACTCCAGTGTATGGAGATGGACATTGTTATGAGTGTCTCCATCTTGGAAGAGTCCTGTAATTATTTAGTCTGGATGCGGCTGTTGTCTGTGTACAGGATCTTGTAGGCAGTGTTTAAGACAGATGTCGGCTTGTAGGCAGTGGCACATTCCCAGCGGCGTGGTGCAGAGCAGCCAAGCACACGTGGCTCAAAGAGTCTCCATTCGCCATAGTGCCGAGGGGAAAATCTAACCCGTAGTCTGCGAAACCCATTAAGTCACGAGCTGTCAGATTTTAATTTGTACTTGTGCAAACGTGTTATTTAAGGGTACAGACGAGAGAAATCACCCGGAGATTGAAGCTGAGTTATCTCTCTCAGTCATTCCTCCTCTGATTCGTTTTACCGATTCTGCATGCAAAAACCACCTGTGGAAACTTTTGGAAAGTCTAAAACTATTTTTTTTCTGTCCAGTAGCGAAGGCTGCCTGAGCTCTTGGCAAGATCTGAGAATCAGACTGGAGCACTGCTATGAACCAGGCCTGCTTAGGCACCTGCCCCAGTTTCCTCTTCAGTTATTCTGCTCTTCTGCTGGAAGCCAATTTGCTGATGAAAGATGGCTAAAGCTTAATGCTGTTTCTATTTGATTGGGACTGGCAGAATCCGTTCTGAAACTGTCGTACCATTTTTAGGGTCTGAACAGGTGTGGATGCATTTAGCTGGCCCGCTCCCGTGTTTTAGTAAGCTAAAAAGCAGTAGCTAACCTAACATAATAGCATATAAGGAACTGCTGTGTTTTAGTGTAAACCTACAGGAAACAACGTACATTAAGATGATGCACTCACAAAGTTTCTAAAGCAGCACCTCATGTTTTCTTTCTTCTTATTGATCCTCAGCATTTCAGCTATACAATGTGTTCTCTCTTTACATTGCACCTAAAAGATTTTACTCATGGCTAGTTAGTGTCTTTAAAACTACAAGATGACTGCAGTAAGCAGGAGACATATGATTTTTTTTTTTACTTTGCTTGGTTTCCTAAGTATTTTCCTGATTCTGAAAACATCACGTGTTAACATCACAAGCCTAATTCATCTGCCTTGATATATGTTTTGCAGCAGACAGGATTTCGTTATTTTTTTGTGATTGTTGTGGCAAAAAAATGCTTGATTTTAAAATGATTCGCCTGGTTGCAAAATCTACTTGTCTCATAGCCTATTGTTTTGCCCCTTCTTGCATTATCATGTTACTAGCAACTTATCTATACTCCTAGAATGCACAAATAGATGCTAAACATCACAGACATGCTGCTTAAGTTAGCGTTTAGTTTCTCTTTCCCCTCCTTCTGTCCCTGGGGCTTGTCAACTTATCATGTCATTATTCCTGGTAGCAGTGATAGGACCACTATTTCTGACCAGCTGCATGCTTGGGTGTCTTAGAGATCTGTCTGGAGCAAAAGGTGGACCCTAAGTGACGAAAGGAAGTTGTCCTTTAGTGTGAGGATGAGTAGAAAGAAACAGTTGCGGGATGTTTAAGCAGATACCCACCCACCTGACACTTCTTACTGGGATTGTATCTGTGTGTTTAGTGTATAGAGTATAGCCATTGAGAATACTGTGACTGTAGGACCCTCTGTGTAATCAGTTTTTTTCCACGTCACACTTTTGTTGGGCATGATGAAAGGAATGCATTTGCAGGTATTATGGTATTCATAGTCATGCCATAACCCTGCATGCACAGCCAGCTGTATAACTCAGGGCATGAAAGTGGAATGCCAGCAGGTCAGGGCAGGGTGAGACTGATGACATACAGTGATGCAAACTATTTTTCAGTACTCATGACTATGATCTCTAAAACATACTCCATAATTGAAACATGGAAATTTAATTAAGATTTTAAGAGAAAGCAGATTCAGACAGCACTACTACAGCCATGAAGACCAGCTGATTTGTCTAAATTTAACTAGCACTTCCTCAGTGTTCCGGTTTAACCAACGATGTGTTGATGATCACAGATAAAGCTGTGTATAATCATATTGTTTATTTCTGGGAATGATAAACATGGCTCAGCCTTTCGTGAGTAATCCCTGTCATTTAAATCACTTGTGGGGAACCACAAGGGACTGAAGCGGTAAGATCTTGCGGAACAGGCATGTACACAAGTTTCTCGGTTCTTTACTGCTAGCGAAAACCACCAATCATCATCAGAGGGTTAATTATTAGAGTCCATAGTCTTGCCACTTCAGGAGGATCTGTGGCTTTCATCATGTAATCATAGACACGTATCGCTCGCGTTACAGTAGATCTTTGCATTAGCATTTGTTTAATGCTAGGTCAACAAAAGCAATGTCCAATTTAGCCTGCACACTTTTATATTCTTGATATGTTAAAACAAAACTTTCCCCTGCACACCATAAAGGGTCAGAGAATATTAAATGCATTCTTAATGGAAATGATTTGTCATAGGGTTTCACATAGAACCTTTAACATAGACTTTTTTAACATAGAAGTTTTTAAATTGAACCCTTTTACACGTTTAGCCTTTTAGTGCACAGTTTGAAGATAAGAGGAGTTGAGATTAGATTAGAAGAATCTTTATTAATTAATCCATTATACATGAAAAATAGTGTAAAATAAGAATAGTATAATGTAAATAGAAATAATAAAAGTAATAGAAACAATAAAATAAATAAGTGTGAATTTACATATGAAAGAATTCTATTTATATTCAACAATCAGCCATAACATTAATAATACTGAGAGGTGAAGTGAATAAGATTGATTATCTGGTTACAATGGAAGATGTCAATATGTTGGTAGGACTTTGACAAGAGCCAAATAGTGATATCTCGAAAACAGCAGGTCTTGTGGGCTGTTTCTGGTGTATCTACTAAAACTGGCCCATGAAAGGACAATCTGTGAACCAGCACTAGGGTCATGAGTGCCTGATATACTGGGTCACTGATATACATGTGGAGAGAAAGCCATTCCGTCTGGAGCTACTGTAGCACAAACAAACGATACAGAACAATACACAACAAAAGACAATACACAAAAGACAATACACAAAAGCAGCGTCGACCAGTGTACATACTGTATATTCTATAGTACATGTGCAGAAATACTGGAATGAACACTTAATATAGTAGCAGCAGTTATATGAGGTCTTGTAGTCAAATGGAGGTGGTTTTAATGTTATGGATGATCGGTGTACATACTTGTTCAAGATCCTTGGTATTTATATACAGGTGTAATATCTGTGGAATGGCAATTAACTGTTGAGTGTGTGTGTGTGTGTGTATGTGTGTGTGTGTGAGAGAGAGAGAGAGAGAGAGACTCAGTCATCTATAGTCTGATGGCACGAAAGTGCACCCCAGACATATATTTATGTTTAAAAATAGACCAGACAAAACAAACTGATACAGAACAGCAGTTAAATCAGGACACTTAAAACATAATTTATTAACCGCTTACTCACAGATCTTAGTATGGCTCTAAATGAGCATCCCATCTTCAAACGTTAAACCTCAGCCTTGTGTCCTCGCTAGATTTGTATGATCAAAGGTTTTGAGATTAAAGACTCATTACCTTTGTTAGCGTTAACTCTAAACTATGAATATTCAGTGTGCTACAAATGTCTGATTAAAGCTTATAAATTATAATTAAGACTATAAATATGAAAGTAATAAATTAAGTATTATATATATTTTAAACAAATAAATTTTAATTTAATTAATCAATGTACATTTTTTAAATGTTTAAACCAAAATACCAAAAAATGTACGGTGTTCTTTAAATAAATAAATAAATAAATAAATAAATAAATAAATACATGAAAACACTTGAAATCAGTGTAGATTTCCAGCCCTGATTTTCCTGTTGGTGTCCATCTGCACATCCAGAGCCTTCTAATGAAACAAAGCTGCCATAACACATCTGTGCTCTGCAAGAAATTTAACCACAACAGGTAATGATTTTAAATGTTTAAGGAATCTCCTGAAGTTTCCATTCGCCTGTGTTTTGATCAACAGCAGAAATCTCCCAATCCCGCTGTCCTTTGACCACTCAGTGTAACTTCAGCACAGAGGCTGATGGTGGTAGAATTATTCAGTGAGTTCCCTGTTCTCATTGTGATAATGCTTTATAAGCTCTTTAAACCTGCTTCTTTCACGGTATATTTTATTGATATGTTCGTGAGACTGCTGAGGTTTCACTTTGAGCTCTGTTTATTCTTCTCATTGCAAAACCTGTGATCATCCAAATAGCCAAATATAACCAGGAGTTCCACAAGGCTGCGGTTTAACGGTCCAAGTGTTGAACATCACAGACGGGGCGGCATAGAAACATGTTGTTTATTTTAGGGCATGGTAAACATGGCTGATGAGCCACGCAGCCTTTCGTGAGTAATCTCTGTCATTTAGCGTGCTTGTGGGGAACCTCAACGGACTGAAGCGGCACGATTTGGTTGCAACAGTAATGTACACAACACAGCTTATGGTTTCTTTACTGCTAGCGCAAAGCAACAATCATCATCGGATGGCTAATTTTTAGAGCCACAGGCCTCCATGCCGCTTCAGGACAAAGTATACTATGGCACCAGAATGATAGACATTCGCTCATGTGAATATATGGCTGTCAACGAGATCTTCCGTGTGCGTGTTGAACTGCTTTCAGAAAGCTTTCATGGCTCTCGTGAGAGTGAAAGTGTTTACCGGATGAGCTAATGGTTTTCTGAGGTCCAATGTGCCAGAGTAGCTCTTGACACTGGGCTTTGTTATAATCAGGGCATGATGGCTGGGCTTCGCTATGTCAAAACAGGGCCAGACCTGTGATTCATTTGGATAAGGGCAAAGTTTGCTGCCATTAAACCCAGACACCGTTCATTTTTCTTAACCACTTTTGCACTACAGATTCTGCAGACACTGTATTTTGAAGTTGTGAATATAAATGAGGCAACTAGCTCCTATGTTGTATCGGTGCCATGGTTTGAGCTCTGGGAACAAACAGGACTATAAATGCATCTGTTTGGCTTATGAAGAAAAAGCTCTGTAATGTCCCTAATGATCCCACCCTTTGGCTCCATTTAATTCAGACCCCCGCGTGGTCAATAGTTAAAAGCACATTGTGGTTCTCCCCCCATAATATGGGTCCAGAATCTGGCATGTTGGCATAGTGTGGCAAGTTAGATATACACTCACTCACTCTCACTCACTCATTTTCTACCGCTTATCCAAGTTAGATATACATAGATTTATAAATACTACAGAAGTATTGGTATTTTTCACTATTTTAAGCAGTGCATTTAAAGGCAGATAATGTTCTATGAAGTTGACATACTTTTTTAATTAACTGATCTTTAACTTTGCATGTCAGTGATTTTTTTATCCAATTAAACCCTCTCTATAAAAAAGAGACTTACTGATTTAAGAGGTAGAAGAGTCCCAGAGTAGAAACAGTACAAGCAGCAAGAGCTTTTTTTACTCCCTCACTTTTTCCATTCTGGATCACAAATTCCAAATTCTGACGAAGTATAACTTCCCAATAACTTCTGTTATGATTGGAGTAATTGATGCTGACCATGAGAAGGCAGGTAGCGTATACGTAGGCTAACAAGTGGGTTATGGCTAACATTTATCTTAGAGCACAGGTTCCCAAGCCTGGTCCTATAGAACCCCAGTGTTGTGCACAATCTAGTCTTTTCCCAGATCTAAAGCCCCGTTCACACTGCAGGTAAAAGTGACCCAACTCTGATTTTTTTTTGGGGTCAAGTGACCAGGTCAGACTTCTTCAGGAGTAGTGTGAACACTCAAATCTAGCCCAGATCTGATTTTTTCAAATCAGATTCAGACCATTTCCATATGTGGTCCTGAATCAGACCCAAATCTGATTTTTTCCAATGTGGCCGCAGTGTGAACAACCAAGGCGGATTTGATGCGACTTTTACGTCAATCTACATCGGCATTCGTCACAATTATCTGCCGGCGAGTACGCACACAAACGTGACTATGCCTACAGAATGGATCATATAATCAAAAGTTGCCCTCGACATCCGAAAATTTTCAAAACACTGTGTCTCTGTGCTGCCATTACACAAACATTTAGAAAGAAAAGCGAAAATGCTTACTTCCTCCATAACCTCGCCAACTAAACCAAACGGCGTGCTGCGTGTGACTTCACTGTTATTGTTCGTTTGCGCATGCGGGTCAGTTCGAAACAGCAAACAGTTCACAATGGTATCTGATATAGGCCACACTTTAAAAGGTAATGTGAACAGCCAAACAAAAAAATCAGATCTGAGCAAAATATACGAATTGAGCATTAAGACTTGCAGTGTGAACGGGGCTTAATATACAGTACCTGAATCAACTAATCATCTAACTAACAACTCTTCCTGATGTGAAGTGAATGTGTTAGATGAGCAGGAATCTAATTAATCCAGATCCGATAAAAGCAGTTTTCTTAGTTTTCTTCTAACTTTCTTTTACCATAGGTTAGACAATTTAATTTGCACCTGTTTTGGGGTAACTATGTTCAGAATTGATTTTCTTTTCATGTCACACTCCATAGTAGTGGTTAGTGGCTTATATGAAAGTGGACAGTCATAAGTATTTCTGTTTTACCTAGCTTACTAGGGACAATATATTCATAGAAAAGTGGTAGCTCGGTGTTTAATGTGTTGGACTACTGGTTAGACTACCAAGATACCAATGCTGGGCCTTTGAAATGACATCAAAGTAAATAAATAAATAAATAAAACTAGCCAGAGCATTTTTTTTGCTTGAGAGTCTCAATATTACGATCAACAAAACACGTTTTCAGATTTATTCGGATTAATGTGGACATAGCCTTTGTCTTAGAGGGATGTTGTCTTTTTAATGAGCTGTTATGGGAAAAGTGCAATGAGCCAGTTCTGCTTGACCTGGCATGATTTAGAAACATGTTTGAATGGTGATTTATATATCCTCTAACATCTTACACAGCTGAATTAGTCGTTTTTGGCATTGTGGATGACAACTTGAAACAGTGTTTCCCAAAAGAGGCATGTGTATACGTGGGACTTTTAGAGTTGTAAATTCTCCATAATTCCTTGGACCATTCCAAGCTGTAAACAATATTACAGTAGAGGAAAAAAAGTCACTGGGACATCTGTACTTAAAATAAGCATGATTGCAGCTGCTCAGACCCTGCGCCAAACCAGTTTTCAACTCTTTCAACACAGTATTCCAGTTATTTCCACTGAATTAACATATACTGTTATGCATTTTTCCCACTCTTTTATTTCTATATGCCTTATTCACTTGTGTGATTGTATGACTGAATCAGAAGACAGCCAGTTTCAGGCATGAGAGCACATTTTGCAGCACATAATTCTTATTTCTTTCTTATAATTTAATTGGACAATGGGATATTTATACGTCCAGCCTTGTGTTTATCATGCCAGGACAGTGAAGTGAGTTTTGCATGAGCACCTGCAGGATGTCTCTTTTCCAGAGTCAGCGCCAGGGCTCTCATTAGCTACACTTGTAGCCATGATGAATATTTCAGGCTAGTCATCAGACCTGGCGTGGAGGAGTGTACTCAGCACCAAGACATCAGAATGAGTTATAGATTACATCACATGACAGTGCAGTTGTAGTTGTGGTTTAAGGTCTACAGCTATATGTCTTTGCCAGCACTGTTGTTGTGGGGTTAATGTTCACCTGCTTTTTTGTGTAGTGTATCGAAAATCTGACAGGAAATTGACAAAACGGTTGTTACAAAAGTCCGGAAATTGCTTTAATCTTAGCAGCAGCTCATGTCCATAGGTTTGACTGTGCAGGTCATTAATAATGACATTAATAAATGTTCATATACCTGGAGCATCATGATTCCAGCCCCAAATGCCATTTGCTTGTGCTTTTTTTTTTTTGAGTACCATCTGCAATGATATCTTTATGCCTCTACTCGAACAGAACATTGATTTATATCTAGCAAAATCTAAATATTTTTTATTCACCAGTCCCTTAAAAATAGGTCATTAGAGTTTGAGTAAAATTTACAATGTAGAGTTGTGAATGAGAGATTTTTATAAACATTTGTTAGTGGCTGATTTTTAGAGTGAGGTTCTTCCCCACCTGAACCTATGGATGAACTAATGCTGTTTACTCCTGACTAATATATTTTCCAACAATGGATACTGTAGATATTTTTGGAGTTTTAGTTATAAAGGTTAAGTTTTTTCTTAACTGAAGTCATGTTCTTGGTCTCCATGTACTCCAGCCTGCAGGCTTTCAGTTTTCTTTGTGATAAAAAATATTTGTGAAGCCGTGAAGCTGCAATCCCATCTCCCACTCTTTTCTCTCCTGTGCTTCCCATTCTAATGGATTTAGACTCACACCCAAACCCAAACAATGAAAAGTGTTCAGAGTGAACTGAAAAAGGGGTCAGAAACTCCTGTCCAAGCTTCAATGCTGAACACAAGAGGGTATGGTGGTGAGATGATGCTATCTTCTCCCAATTTGACTTCCCATGCCCGGACAGCCTACACATAGGGGCTTGCAGCATCTCGGGTCACAGATAAGATTTCAATCTTAGGAATCACAGGAAAAACAGGAGAAAAAGAAAAAAAAAAACTTTCCCCAAACAGCTTGTTTCAATTTTGGAATCATTTCTCTTAAAAAGCCTATTGAACAGATGATCTGAATTGAGAAATTTATAAATCATAACGTTTTGCGTTACACTTTTGACTGTTGAATTTCCTGCTTGTGTGATTTTTTTTTTTAAACGATATTAAGATAATGCCAACACTGGCATATATTCAGAGAGCCACATACAGTAGGGTGGGCTGATGTTTACCAAGCCTCCTCTGCTATCTTTGCCAGCAGGAGCCCTGAGATGACTTTCCCATGCTGGATGACAGTAATGATAAGAAATTCTTTCTGCAGATGCGCTACTCTTGTCTGTTGACCCAAATTGCTGACATTTTCATCCCTCGCACAACCCTGCTTATCTACTAATCTGGAGCTCACTCTTATTGCCATCTGTTAAGCTCAGAGAGTTACATTTGTCCAGGAGACAGGAGTGATCCTGTAAATAGGTTCACCAGAGACCTCACATGCACCGGCTGTTTTTATATGTTCTTATAGTTTCTGTTTTACACTATACAGTACTTTCTGCTGTGACATGTCTGACTTCACATAGACACACTGCTTTAAAAAAGTGTACAGGGCGATACCTGATAAAATTTTATACATAGCAATTTGTCTGCCTTTGAACTAAACCGTAGCAGATAGACATCTGATTGAGGTTGCTTGTTAGATTTCATAGCTTGTTGTAACATTGTCTAATTTGTGCCTTCTCTTGACAAACTTTTAAATGCCAACAGACACATGGCAGTGGTATATTGTCTGTAGGTTTCTCTCTTTTTCACATACACACACACACACACCAAAAAAACACACACAGAGACACACATGCTCATGCACAGACATTTGCTACATTTCTCTCAAACCATCTGGTTCCCATTGAGCCTGTTGCTGCCTTCCTTGCAGTGTTAAGAGAAAAAAAATATAAAACTGTCTACATGTTCATTCAAGGAGGTATTTTTATCAGGTCGCTCAGCAGTAACCCGAGCTTGGGGCCCTGCACATCCTTCGTTAGACTCTGCAATCTTTCTGCACTAATTGTCATTCCTGTTTGGTCAACCCTGACCTAAAAAAAAGACAATGGAAACCAAGGTAGAGCTCCAAGTTCAAACATAATCCCTAATCCAAAGAGGAGAGCATGAAGAGCATTATAGGAGGGGACAATGAGGCACTGATGTCTTTTCAATTACGCCTTCGCTGACTCTTTCCCAGGCATTTGGTAATGAAAAGTGTCTAATAAGCTTCTAATAATAGCAGCCTGCAGAAGGGGCAGAATTTCATCTTGTGATTTTCCAGGGTGCTGGTCTTTATTTTCTCACTCCTTCATGAACAAATCCAACGATCCAGTTGAAGATTAGCTCAGTTTCAGAGCACACGTTGAAATTACACATTTGCTCAGCTCGAGTTATGGAAAGGTATTTAAGAGCCTGCTTTTGTTGATACACCAGACATAACCTTGCTTATGAAAACCAAGCAGTGCCTAAAATAGTATACTTCAAGTATGTAAAGAATATTAAAAATACATTTTACATTCAATACATGAAAAATTTGAGACCTTTCTTTACTTTTAAGAATGCCGTACCTTTTAAATTATGCTCAGGATGCTGTAAGAAAATTATTTACACAATCAATGCATAGAATTAAATGTATATTTAACATAAAAAGAATATTTAAACTTAAGGATATTTAACATAGGAGAATGGATCTACTGTGTAAACATATTTACATTTTGTTGAGTCCAAGAGGTCTCCTTCACTGTCATTGTTAGAATTCAAAACAAATTACACTTAAATCTATTGTGTGCATTGTGTGCATAAATCTAACTATGCATTTTAGACATGCTTAAAAATAGCTTAATTTAATTGCACTACAGTTGTAATAGTTTGTTTCAAAATAATACATTTTGTATGCACTGAAGTACTGTACTGATAAAGTGGACAATGTTTATCACTTCTTTTTGTGTCCCAGGAATAGAGATGTTCAAAGTGATCTAGCAGAGGAAAAAATTGTCTCTAACAGCTTTTATTTACAGAAACAGTGATTCTGTCCATTTAGGGAATATTTCTTTTTCTTGTATTTGAATTAAGTATTTAGTTCTTAGGATATTAGTTTGCAACACTAGTTGTAGTTGTCAACACTTGTTTGTATTGCGTGTCCATGGAGATTAGAGGAAGATTAAACATTAAACAGAGAGATAGAAATGATTTTATTTTCTGTGTGAGTAAGTGTGACTCATTGTTCTAGCATGTATGTCAAGTGGAAACCTTAGATATGAATAAACTTGTATTATTTATTATTTATTGCAGTCCAAATTTGAAATTCACATAATTGGATTGAAGCTAAAATAATGCTATTCTCTTCCAGTTTGCAGTGAGTTTGACTAATGTGACAAAGTGCTAGTGAAAGTGAATTCATAAGATTATGGTACATATCATTGAGATCTCTCTCTCTCTTTCTCTCTCTCTCTCTCTCTCTCTCTCTCTCTCTCTCTCTCTCTCTCTCTCTCTCGCTCTCTTTCTCTCGCTCTCTCTCTCGCTCTCTTATGCTCACATACTTTCTTTGGTAATAGAAAGACAGAAGCACATTCATTTCTTTGTAACTGTTTCTGAGGGAGTATAAAACAGTTGTGCACAAAGGCTTCCGACACATCAGAAGAAAACCAGTAGTTCTGCAAAGTCTCCTCCTGGTTGGAGTGGTTATGAAAACAAGACTGACTGGCTGGATGTGGTGCTAGAAAGGGGCATGTGTGTGCCATGTGGGACAAGCAGAGAGCCACGTCCATGTGGTCTAGGCTTCATGGCCTGTATGGCCTTCTGGCCTCCAGACGTCCCACAGTGGCGCTCCTGGAGCAGGGCCAGATCCCCATTGGCCTCCTGCAGATTCCATCGCCTCCATGCTGACTTCCGCCACCTCTTCTCAGTACTTTGATGTCAGCACTTAGGCCGCTCACCTCAGCACTGAGCCTTTTTGGCACTGGCTCTGTTGAGAGGGGATGTGCTAGCAGCAGGCATCTCTTGCTTTTTCAACCCAAAAATAATCCCTTTTCTTTTCTTTTTTTAAAGAAAAATGGAATACTTGAAGTTCTATACACCAAAAAGTTGAACATAATGACATATTCCCAGCTTTACACATTTTCATTGATGCGCAGTTAGTGAATGCTTTCAATTCAGTTACATTTTTGTCACAAGTGTTGTGATTTTTACAGTAATAATGATGCTCACTTTCAGTTCTTAGTAGAGAAAACACTGACACTCCTATTCCGAAGTAGTCGGAGTCAACAGTTAAGAAATGGTACGCTACTTTGGAAAAATATTCTACTGTTTTACTCTAATCATTTACTGAGTGTTATTTTAACACCATGCTCAGTGTTTAGTCTTAATTTTCTCTAAGGGAATTAATGATAGATGTTCATTCCACCTTAAAACCTGTTAGTACATTTCACTCAGATTCAACCAGAATCAGACCTTCTTAGCTTATTGCTCAAGAGGACACAGTAACGTCCAATGAAATTCAAACCCAAGCCAATTTTTAAGTCAAGTAGAAAAACAGATGACCTAGATCGTGAATCACACAGCCACTCTGCTGCGTAGCTGGTTACTGGTTGTGGCCGTTTTCAAACTGGTTGGACTTTTTTCTCTACATTTATTTCATATGTTCAGTCCACTGTGATGCTGGGTTTATTTTGCCTCATAAAACATGTTTCCCAACTCTCAGTCCACACAAGCAATTCCTTTTACCCACAATAAAACAAAAGCTTTTTTAAATGCAACTTTCCTGTTAGCTGGAACTAGTCTGGATTCATGAATTTATTGCCTACATTGAACTGCTGCCACATGATTGGCTAACTGGATAACTGCATGAATTCCTAATAAAGTGGCTGGTGAGTTTATAAGTGACCGCCATTCAATATTCTAGGCTGAAATACTCAAACTAACAGCTCAAAGTTTTATTTATTTATTTATGTATTTACGAAATTAATTAACTTGGCAACTCAATATTTTAATGATTGTTGATCATTTATTAAAAAATTATTAAAAATGAAAACTGTTGGCACCCCATGAAGTGGCCCCAGGATTACCAACCACTGACTGCAGTTAACGTTGTCAAAGATTCTTTGTTTAATAAACAGTCCTACTTTTAGCTTTGTGAGGTAAAATTTTTGTCCCCTACTTAATGTAATAAACCTTTGTTGTTTAAAAGCTTTAGCTATGGAAAACAATCAAAACTTAATGTAACTTATTGAGAAAGCAGTTAGAACTGTGCACAATCCTGTATTGATTTAAGCTTTCTGTGAATTTCTGAATTCATTCATTAAGTTCTTATAGAGTTTTTACAGAGAAACGACTGACTGGAATCTCAGGCTCTCAGACTGTGAGGATATGTTACTGCCATGAAGTAACTTGGCAGAGAAGCATTGGTGAAGTTTTATCAGGCTGACTAAGCTCAGAGCTCAGCAAAACTGATGCAACAATGTATTGCTTGTGTTTTAGCCCCACATATGTCCTTCACTCATCTTCTGTGCAGCTGTTTGAGCTAATCTTACTGAGAAATGAATGGCTTGTAGCAGTTAGAAAAAGCTATAGATAGTTTCAAAATTAGGCAGATTTGTTTACCTGAAAATGAGTGATGTTCTCTTTATTAGGTTAGGTTCAGTTAGGCTTATTCTTCACATTATCAGATGTTTAGTACAATGGCAGAGCTTTATGGAGCCATAAAAGCAGTGCTGAAGCTGGCAGTGCTGGAGGCTGAGGGCCTGAGGGCCACACTGTATAAATAATATACTACACATGAGCCATCAGGTGTTTGCCTACTTTGTCAAATCAGGATATGTCGAAGGCCATGCTGTTATTTTTAGGATAGATGTAATGGGTCCTGGAGTTTAGGATTAGACAGATTGTACTTGTTGGATAAGAATTAATATCCTTTAACTTGGTCAAGCACAAGAGTTGCTTTGAGTTTGCTTGTGTTTCTACTCGCCCTTAACTATGCATTCAGCTCAATTTTATTTGTATAGCACTTTGAACATTGTCACCTAGCAACTTTACAAAAATATATAAATTCAGGGTATACATTCAGACAATGGTACTGTAGCAAGGAAAAACTCCAGCGACGACATGAGGAGAAAACCTTGAGAGGAACAAGGCTCAAAAACCATCTACATGACACCTCACAGTGTGATTATAAATAATTTATTTTCTTTAACTCGGTACTATATGCCCAAAACGTGCAATTATGCCACTAGGATATTCATTCTAGTTATAACATGAAGTTTATATTGATTGAAGTTCTTAACTGTTTACAGATGTAGACTTTGGTGCAAAACTGCTCATGACAATTAAAGTCCTAATGTTATCATAGCAATTGTTGTCCTAAGCCATGGTCGCAAAGCTGTTCAGCCCAAAACAGTCCAAATCCATCTTCATGGTTTCTTCATCAGTTTTGAATACCAATTTTCTGATTTGTCTTGATTAGTAAATATTTTAAAATGTAAGGACAGAGTGATCAATTTGTGGTACAGCCCATGACAACATTCACAACAACGGTGAAAAGGTTTAAAGAGAAACCAACAGAGCCTGGCAGTTTGTTTAAAGTCTCTATGATGCTGCACAGAGTCAAATATTTGCCCCAGTATAGTTGGCATGAAATTGGTAAACATTTTAGAGGTCGACCAGGAACGTTTTCAGACAGTGATGTTTTGTTTCTGACGTATGAAGCTCGTAGCTTTAAATCAATTCAGATGTACATAAAGTACATAGGTGAAAATGTAAACAATTCCACCTCAGCTATAATCTGCCAAAAGATTTTGATGATTCGGATGTAAAATAGCTAAATATGCTGGAATATGCAGGTTGTGACGGTGATTGTGAGTGAATGGGAGGTATCTCGCTGTTCAATCAGACAAAAATGTCTTGTTTTGCACCTCACTGCCTTAAGGATTTGTATGCTATTGAAGTTGAAACAGTGTTTCTTGGCTCTCGCTTGGTTATAGGGTATAGATAATGTGGTATGAGTATAAAGGCCGGCTCTGTGGAGTCCAGGCCCCTTATAACTCACCCGAGCATTTGAAGAGTTACAGCATGGAGCCTGAGTGGGAGAAGATTGAGAAACCTTTGTTCCTCTTTGCCCGGCTAAAGAAAGGGATGGTGGCACTAAATGGATACATGGCCCCACTTGCCTGTGAGAACAACATCCAGGAGACATTCTTAATCTGCTTGGCCATTGTTCATGGATCGCTTTACTTTTTCTTGGCCAGACTCAGCTGCAATGAAGGTGTCAGCCTTCTGTTGAGTCTATAACTTCTTTCCACTCCACAGCCTGAAGAGTCAGTGAAGTGGCCAAACTCTGACTCGCAGCCAGCTAATTAGGCATTGCGCTAGCTATCATCATTTACATCTTCATGTTTCAAAAACAGACACACAAACACAAACTTTTTTATGCACACCAAAGCTTGGAAATGAATAAAGAGCTCTGTGTGACAGTTCCCAGCTACTTCTTCCAGACAAGAGCAAACCTCATTGTGTTTCAGCATCGCTTCACTGATCTGTGGCATTGTGTTGTCTCATGGTGTTCATGTCGTGACTGTGGTTTGCTTAAACATCTCTTTTTTTTTTTTTTGACAAAAGCTTTTTATCCATTCACACAAACAGTTTGTGCTTTGGACAGTAAACAGTTTTAAAATAGAGCAATGGTTTCAGGCTGTGTTTTAACAATGTCATTGTAAAGTATCTGGAAGACATTTCACCATACACCATCTTCGCCCACTCGATCCAGTGAGCCGTTTCTTTACTGGCTTATTTGTGGTGTCTAACATGTCAGGAGTAACTAAATGCAGATTTAGCTTTCGAATGAAGCACAATATGAAGATTTATTTTATTGTGGAAATGAGGAAACCGAGAGGTAACTTGTGAAACTGATCATCAATGATAAGTATATACTTAGCACAATAGTTTTGTAAAAATGCTTGATTTCTATAAATATATATTTACAAGTTTTCTACATCATACAAGAATTGTACTTTATTTGTGATCTACTAGCAGAAAAATGTATTGTTCGATTTCTAAATAGCATTTATCAAGGTACAAATATATTGCACGTTCTGCAAGAAAATAAAACATCTTGACGTTTATATGTTAGGACTTGCAGTAAAATGATGTATATTAGAAAACTGACATTGAACATAACAATAGGTACCTAGCTACCATTATTTTAATAAAAACATGATGCTATTCAGTTCATTCCACTTAAACATTAAACTACTGCCTTTTATCTATCCTCTCCTTTTATGGCATGGTTTATACCAAAACCGTACAACCTATTATATTCAAGTCTGATCTTCAAAATCTGGCCTCGTCTGTTAAATTCAGCTGTTTTACAGTATATACACCATTCTGAAAAATTTGAGAAATGAACACTACAAATTTTCACTACCAAATTGCAATATATGCAAAGGAGAGGTAGGAAATTTTGAAGGTCCTGTTGAACATCCAGACATGGATCATCAGTAGCATGGAGAGCTGCACATTTGAAAACCTTTGTAAAGGAAACCAGTTCAATCATAGTAATCTTGAGTATTTCTATAAATACAAAACAACAACCATTTGAACTGCATTTCATTGGAATGAGCTGCAGTGAAAACAGTTCATGTCCTGCCTCAGTGCCTTCCAAACATTGGTAAGAGACTAACAATCATAGTCTCCTAAACAAGGGCCACTTTGTGTTATTGTAAAACTCAGTTTAATTACTGATTCTTATTGTTTTGAACTCGAAGCCACACAAAATACAAAATGTCTGTGTTTTGAAACCATTGTTTTCGAGTCCAGTGTTAGGAGCCTTTAATATTTGTGCCAATGCATAAAAAACATAGCTGAATGAATGAGTTCATTACTGTACTGTATAAGCATTTAATTACTTTTTTAAGGCTAATTTCTGTTTAAATACTGTACTTTGCATAGCATCTGGAACATCAATTCTATTTCTCTTTTTTATCAAAGTTGGAAAAAGCAGACTGGTGAACATATCAAAGCCAATGACTTTTATGGTGGCCATTAACTCGGACTGCACTCGACTTTCTTCTTCTCTTTGATGCTGATTGGGATGGAGGGATGGAGCAGTCGAGAAGCAATCGGGGCAGGATCTGTACTGCATCTGTTTTTAGCCAACCTGTGTCTGTCTGCTCTGAGTTGTTCTGGATATTATTTCATAGCTGCAGTGCAGCCGTGACGGGGCCGGTGCCGGATGTTAGTTATACACTCGTATGCTCACACATACACACAGAAACATATCCATGTCATTGTTAAACTGGTACATTTATCAAAGCAGATTATTCTTTTGCCTGAATATGAGGGTCTGATTTATTTCATGGACGATGCCAAAATCTCTGTCCAGTCTCCTAACCTGAATTATTTGACCCATATCTCTTTCATATGCCATTGAGTTTCCTGACAAGATCTTCCTAAGATTCTAAGAGAGCAAAACCCTCTGGCCTCAAATGCTATCTTCCGGCCCTGGCTGCTTCCCATCACGACAAATGTTTCTGTTCCCACTGGTCCATGTAATATAAATGCCTATTCATTCATTTGTTTATTTATTTACTACAAAATTAACAGTATTTTCACAAAGAAAAAAAAAACCCTGCTAAAATCTTAACAAATGTCTTGAATTTTATTTGTCAAACAGCTGGAAAATTGTAATGAAATGAACCTTGGTCCTCTACTCATTGAGGAGGATGGTAAAAAATGTAAAAACAAAGCCAGTTTTAGAATCATTTAATTGATTGATTCGAGTGAAAATCTGATTAACTGTTAAATGTCAACTTCATATCAACTAGCTGTTCAGTTGCTAGTTGCAGAAAATTAGCCCTTCACACATCACTCCATCTGGCGTTTTGAGTTGTGATCATGTACACAGCTGTATACTCAGAATAGCACACAATAAAAAGTACAATATGAAGGTGGATCAGTGATTTTTTTTACAATGCTCATTTAGGATTTAACGCTGTTTTGTGGCTGGTGGCTCCAGTTATTTTCTGGACTGGGGGAGGAAACTGGCGTACCCAAAGGAAACCCCCGAAGCACAGAGAGAACATGCAGTCTCCTCACGCACAGAGAGGAGAAATGAATTGTTGCCCCAATCCCCAAATGTGCATGGCAAACAACTACTGTGCCCCTCTTTTCACAATTTTATGAAGGGAGACAATAATTCGGGAAGACAAAGAAAGATAAAAGAAGCTAGGAGTCCAGAGCAAACAAGAAAAGGGAGAGATTTAAAGATGGAAGGAATGAAGGAGAGAGAGAGAGAGAGAGAGAGAGAGAGAGAGAGAGAGAGAGAGAGAGAACGAGTGACCTTTTCCTCGGTGTCAGCTGCTTTAGAGACTGCAAGACTCAAATAAATCCGAACTAAAATAGCACCTTTGAACCCTCCTGGCTCATGTCATGGTGGCTCATGGCTCTGTGCTTTCCTCTGCTTCTGAGCTTTGTTTTGAAGGCTAATTTTCTTAGGGAGATTTTCTTTGTCATTGTCACCTCTGACTTGCTC
The DNA here is from genome assembly GCF_030014155.1 of Tachysurus vachellii. Lineage (NCBI taxonomy): Eukaryota > Metazoa > Chordata > Actinopteri > Siluriformes > Bagridae > Tachysurus > Tachysurus vachellii. Next base: position 21,827,407 of record NC_083464.1, on the reverse strand, counting down.
ATTAGGGATAAATTTATCATTTTGAATGTATATCCAGATTTTGTATATTTCAGTAAAAGATTCTTTGATGCAATGTCCATCGTTAAAAGTGCTATACAAAAAAAAAAGATGAATTGAATTTTTTTTTTAATTTGCTATTGAATAAGTTCAAATGCCAAAGATTTTTTAGATTTTCTGTAGCTTTATATAACAGAGCACAGAGTATATACTATATAAGTACATTAAAATGACTCACCACACAGGATTTATCTGGAAAGCCTCAAGAATTATTGCACATATGTAACTGAGTGGAAATACAAGAATGTAGGAATGGTCTTATATCCTGTAGGAATGGTTTTAGCTTCTCTAGGAAAGCTCTTAGCTTAACGCCTTGGGTTCGTTTAGAGAATGAAAGGATTGATGGATCTGATTGTTTTGTTCTGTAAGACACAGGTGGATTTTTTCCTTCTGACAGGCAGGTTCATGAGAGGTGAAAGCCCTCTCACCCAAGAGTGCCACGTGGTGACCTCAAAATACTGCATACTACGAGTGATGGTACACACACACAAACACACACACACACAAACACACTTGTATGAAAATATACGTATTTACAACCATTTTGGTTATTGGTGTATGTTTTAAGCCAAAGTGTCACTCGACTGTATCTGTGTTCTAATGTTGAATTTCATTAAACCTTTTTTTTATTTAAGGTTCATCTCCAAAAGTGCAACACTTCCCAAAAGAACACAGACTGTATCTCTGTACTTCTTGTCAGTATCTTTCAGTATCTTTATGCCACACCAGGGGTCTTGGAGCATGGCCCGAGAGTCTTTGAGGCCTTTTTAGGGTTAAGAGAGCATGGGCCAGGGTTTGGCTCATGAATGGCTTTTGCTGTGTAGTTCTCTCTCTCTCAGTGTTCTGGGAGTTGGGTGTGCTCTTCATTGTGTCAGTGACCAGCAAAGAGGCGCTGTCACTTCACACTGACTCTAACCGAGTCCCCTTTACACGACTATGCCGAGAAGGGGGTCGGCCACCTCCTGTCAGCTGCCTGATTGATAGGGCAAAGACACAATCGCATCTCCTGTGGACCCTTGGTGCTTTTCTTCTTTCTTCTTTCTTTCTGTTCATCTTTATCCTTCACTCTCTCTTGATTTTGAAGTCTAAGCAGAAACAAAGTTTGAACCTCTGTCAATAGAAGTGCTCATGTTGAATGAGAGCCGTTGCCAGAGAGCAGGCCATTGTGGGGCAAGATACAGGCCAAAAGGAGGAGCATAAGACTAAGCCATTCACCAATGACATCAATCCAGATGAAAAGGAGCTTAGATTATTTTTAGCCAGATACTGAAAGCCGAACCGCTTCATGTGTAAAAGCGGCACATTCTAACACGAGCTGAAAATACAGACTTTAATTTTTAATAATCTATTTATAGCATCCTTCAAGAGCTTTGCCTCAACATGGCTGATTCTTCACTGGTTATTTGATATATGTGCTTTTAGGGAGCAGTTGTGCACTATTAGAAAAACCTTAGTGTTGGATCAGAGGTGCCTGCTTGCAAGTGCTGCAGAAAATATCGCTTACCAAATGCACTCAGAGGATTTCCATTCATATTTCATCCTAATTAGCAGACCAGTCGGATTGAAAGCGATCCTTGAAAGCAGCTTTATTTGTCAGTGATATAAGGCTGATATAAGGAAAAATTAAGTTTGTGGCACACCGAAGCGAGAGCTTGTAAATGTCCGCCTTACTGTGGAAAGCTGGCAGAACGATTTTTTATCTGTCATGTGACGGAAAGGACAAGCTGCACTCCCACAACTCCACTGTACCATCTCTCCCTCTTTCACTAAAGTCTAATGATCTGATTTCACGTTTATTTATTAAACTTGTACCTATTTTCATGCCCTCCTCCTCACAGGGTGGAAGGGGTGGGGTTTTTAGCGGCAGGAGAAGAAAGAGGGAAGAGGAGGAATGCTCTCTGGCTCAGACGTCATGCGGTGTGTGTGACTGTGCATACTTCCATGGCAGGTTTCTCATTACTTCCCTGAATGCTGTTTTTCCCTCTGTCTCTGCTTCCAGGAAATCTGTTTACCTTTTTCAAAAGCAACCAGAGAGACGATCTGTCTTTAGGACTGTGATTTCAGCGTAACCATCAATCAGTTTGATCTTTTAATACTTTTGAATCGGCTAATACTTATTACAAAAGCTTTAGTTACAGACTCGCTTTCATTACGGTGACAAGCAGAAATGCCATTTTAGATGAGGATATGGAATCAGAATAGATATTTGCATGTCTTTTTTTTTTCTCTTCTCAATCCTCCTGAGATTACTTATCTGGCGTTGTTATTTAGGACATAATTAAACCTTTGGAATTGGCTCCATGAGGATCACTGTCCTCAGAAATATTCAGTATATTAAAAGCTCAATTATGTCCATCCCTTCTTTCTTAAGACTGCAGTTTTTTAATTTAGCCCTGAGTGTGAGATAGTTGTGCGGCAGCGCTTCAAGTCTGGCACTGAGGTCCACGGTGTTATCTTTGGAAAGTGTTGACAAGACAGAACTTCTGCTTGGAAAGACACATTCAGAGTTAGTGTTACAGCTGTGTTTCCTGTTCTCCACAGCAGAGAATTCTTAAGGAAAGAGGGAGAGAGAGAGAGAGAGAGAGAGAGAGAGAGAGAGAGAAAGGGGTGCAGAGCAGAATAGACTAAAAAAGGTACAAGGCACATAAAAACAAGTTGAAATCTAAGGATAAACCCTTAACTTGTCTTATTCTTTAGTAATAATTTACTTTTGCTGTTTTGTTGTGAATGTGTGCCAGATGTTTCAGGTGTCTGGATCTAAACTTTATCCAAGGATATTTATACAGCCCACAAGTATCAACACTTGCTTTTTTGTTATGCAGCCTGTTGGGACCACAGATTACTTAACCAAACAGAAAATCACCAAACACAGCAGCGGCTTATTGTGCGAGGATACCACACTGCCTCGAGATCTTCTTTTACATTTCCAGACGCACTGTTCTATTGAGTCTGCTCATTCGCAATGCAAAAGACACAAAGAAAAGAAAGCCAGAAAGTAAGCATCCTATTTGTGGTCTCATGGGAGCTGAATGAAGTCCCACAGCTTGCCATGAAGGCCTCCTTCAGTTAAATGCAGGAATTTGTTCTCTTTCTTTCTCATCTATGAGCAGTGTTTTATTACACCAGTTAACCGGACAGAAGGAAGCCTGGGGTTGGTCTGCAAACTCACCCGTGTTTTTTTTTTAAATAGTTTTAGCGAGTTGTGTGGGGCATGACAAATTAGCACGCGGGTGAAACGGAAAGTTGTACGGCCATCCGTTTCTTTGCAACAGCGTGACGTTTCCTGGCCTGGCAGACATACTGTAAAGCAGCATGCAGGGGGATGCAGGCAGGGGCCGGAATTGCAGCTTGAGCAGATTTACTATAGCCAGTACCACTCTGCAATACAAAAATCTTCAATCAGCATCCGCCATTTTTTTACAGTTGCACATGAGTGCACAGAGTAGGAACAATCACACCTTGTTGGGGTGGAGCAAATCAGGCTACAGTTGTGATGAATTTGTGTTTATGGCACAAAGCTTATGTTTACTTGTGTTTATGACAGGAAATACGAAGAGGAGATGCCAACTACATGACACTACTGTCTTTAAGGACAACATCAGAGTGCATATTGAATGAGTGTATATTTATAATCACACCCTGTGCCCCATATGAGGATGAGGTTCCCCTTTGTGTCTGGTTCCTCTCAAGGTTTCTTCCTTTACCATCTGAGAGAGTTTTTCCTTGCCACAGTCACCTCAGTCACCTCAGGCTTGTTCCCTGGGGATAAATACAAACACATTTAAATATATCTAATATTAATCTAGAATTTTTGTAGTATATCAGTCTTTATATTAACCTTTTGTTTTATGTTTATGTTCGGTAAAGCTGCTTTAAGACAATGTCAATTGTTAAAAGCGCTATATAAATAATACTGAATTTGAAATTGAAATTTGGTGAACGGCTTAACCTTGCACTGTGCTCGTTTTTCTTAGGCTCTTGTGTCTAAGTCTGACAGATTCAGGTGTTGAATTTCATGAAAATGGGTAATTATCTGCATTTAGTGTGAACGCTGCTTATGAAATCTTTAGATATTAGACTTTCAGACTTGTGTTACTACTCAGAGCAAGCGAATTGATATTTGTGCATATGCTGGGATTTACTAAGCTGTATATAATACTTTTATCGTCTTGTATTACTCATATATACGAGGTAAAATCAATGTGTATTTGTCAGTTTAGTTCAGCTCTTTTCACCAGAGCACTTTTTTGTTGTGCCCGTATTCAGTATTGAATTTCTTTGCCATGTCACACTCTACAGTGGAGGTTATGACTCATATGAAAGTAGACACTCAGACCTTTGACCTAGATATATTTCTACCCTCTAACATGTCCCAGTTTATTCATACGCATCTAAATATTTGAAGGTTTCAACCACTAAAATTCTGTGTTAAAGTCATCCCAACAAAGGGAAAAACGTCTAACACTGAAAGCCAACAGCGTCCTGACTCATTTTACCTCAGACTTGCAGAGATAAAATAATTATTTTGTTTATCCTGATCGAAAAGGTTCAGTTCTACAGTTCCAATATCACTGGCGTAATGGAGCGTCAATATACTGTATTGTTAAAAAAAGACAGTTAAATTGATATTTTTCGTTATTTGATTAAAGGTATGGAACAGTGTTGTAACCAGCAGGCTCATTTTGAAGATGATTCGGCGGCACTCTTCAAGCAGCTGCTCTGTTGCTCTTTTTAGCATGGCGCAGGCTAATATATCCGCCTCATGCTACTGTACACACAGTAAGAAATATAATTAACTCGACTCGGTTCCTTCACACCTCTATTAATGAGATGGACTGTAATAGATATGGTTTATTTTCTGTATTCTGTAATTTTTTTGACCTGACTACAATATTCCTGTACTGTACCTACTCATTTGTGTCAACAGGTGATTGAAGTTGTGGGTATAAATACCTGCAGTTCCATCTGCTGTCTGTCCTAAATCCTTCTGGACTGAGCCAGATGGTGACATGCCATACTAACGCTCTTTATTTATGTTTGCTTGGCTTAGTGCTTGTGTCTCGGTTGCATGTGTTAAGTAGGGAATATTCGTCTGAATATTTTTAAGTATGGTGTTGCATTTATGGCTTATATGACCTTTAGTGTCAATCCTGAACTCTTCAGAGATTAACATGCTCCCCACATCTGAATGATTCCTCCGTGTTCTCCATGTTCTGTACAAGTGATAGTAGGTAGAATCTATGGTGGTTTTCAGACGTTTTCTGCACGCTGAATCCGAGTGTGATTGTTCCCGCTCCACCACAGCATTCAGACACTTCCTATAAAGACTTTCAGACTTAATTCGATCAAACCCTGGTTCATTTCCGTTGATCATATTTCATCACATGTACATGAAGAAACACAACATTAAGCGAGACACATTTTATTATTTTGCTGTTGATATGCATAGTAAGGCTCTTCTGCTTCCCACAACATTCCACTGCCAACCACTGTACACTTTTGTTGTAGAAACAAATGATGCCACTCTTATCCAGAGCGACTTGTATTCTATACAACGGAGCAATTAAGGGATTTGGGCCTTACTCAGGGGCCCAGCAATGGTAGCTTGTTGGACCTGGGATTTGAACTCACAACCTTCTGATTGGTATGAATCAGTTTAACACCTTAACCACTTGACTACCAGCACAATTCAAGTTCAACTGAACTCCAACTTGTGCATTGTGTCTTGCAACAGACTGGCATCCCATTCATCGGAATTCCTGTCTGACACCCGGTGTTCACTGGTTTCCTTCTGAATCCTTGTTGATCTTGACCAAGAGTCAGCGTTGAATACATTAATATATACTGTAGCTGTATGCATATAGTTCCACACGTCACTGCTGGCTTGCTACAAGGGCACACTCATAGTGCATTGCCAGAATGGTTATGGCAATGCACTATTTGATCACAATTATAACCTACTTACTACCTTACTACTTTATGACGTTGTTGTTGTTGTTTTTTTCTTTATGCAGTTACTGTAAGCTGTTCATTTAAAGTTACACAGCCCATTCTAATAACTAAAGGTGCTATTTGTAAGTGAAAAGTGATTGACTGAGTTGGCAAATTTAAAAGGTCTTAACTTCTAGAAGTATGGATATGCATGAACATTATTGTAAACTGCATATTAAGCTGCAGGAACTATCAATGTTTATCAGTCGGCTCTGTGTTATAGTCAGCAGTCTTGCTAATGTATAGGGAAGCTGGGTGTTGAGACTTGGGGGAGTGATCATTGGCATTGAAGTCATTGAAGCCCAAATCACGTGGGCTTTTGCTGCCTGGTGAGAATTCACATCTGTTTTCTGGGTAATCTTTGGCACTGAGTTTGGTTGTAATGGCTCCCAACATTGTATGTCAGAAGAAACTCATTCCTGACCTTTGAGACTGACCAGATAGCCTTTTCTTTAAGCTTCTGTAGCATGAAATGATAATTTGTTGGATTTCTTATCCCGCCAGGACAAATACATTCCAATCAAGTAGTCATTTATCTTCTATCTTGTAAATACACATTGATGGCTTCACTTATTCACGTGATTTACTTATTATGTCCTACATATTTCTGTGGAATAATGACAATACACTCATCTAAACCTTACCTCCAGAACACATCCACCACTGAGCCTTGATGAAAAACTTAAATTATGCTCAACCGTTGGTTTTATTTGAACAATTAAAATAAAATGCTGTTTAGCTCTGTAGCATTGGCCCAATTTGTTCTCACAGTATAAATGCCTTTACTATTTAGGGCTTTTACAGTATATGACTTCAGCTCAATCATATTTGGTATAGAAACCTCTGCCTTCTGGGTAAGATATTAAAAATGAGCGTTTGCTTCTTGAAGTGGACAACAAAAGCAATCTGTTGTTCAGGATACTAAAGTGTGACATGGCAATTAATAGGTTTTTATAGAAAAATGAAAATATAAATGATATCCTATGGACAACATAACTATAGATATAAATGTAACAGCCATATTAATAGGAACATCTGTACATCTGGTGTACAGTGCATCCAGATACTGGTCAAGAGCTTCACATTAAAATGCCTAGAACCATACTGGGCTGTACTCAACACACACTATACATGCTTTATATCCTTGGGATAGTTTATCATCTGGAATTCAAGTCTATTTCCAAAGCATCTCACAAAAGTCTTGGGTTAAGATCAGATTTCTCTTCTTTCTTCTTTCACCTGATGTACAGTGCATCCAGATACTGGTCAAGAGCTTCATATTACAATGCCTAGAACCATACAGGGCTGTACTCAACACACACTATCTCACCACTACTGCAGAAGGCTTTGATTTCTGGGTAGGAAACCAACAGAGCTACTGAGTGGTTAACGCTCAGTGCTGGTCCCAAACCCAGAACAAATGGGAGAGTTGCATCAGAAAGGGTATCCGGCATAAAACCAGTAAAAAAATCTAATACGCCCATTGGATGGTCCTTGTTGTCCAATCTTGCTGTTAAAATCCCCAATTCTTTGGGAAATCTTGTGTGACCCATTCACAAAACTGACAATGTCCCTCCCAGAATTAGAGCTTTATATCCTTGGGATAGTTTATCGCCTGGAATTCAAGGCTTTCCAAATTTCCAAAGCATCTCACAAAAGTCTTGGGCTAAGATCAGATTTCTCTTCTTTCTGTCTCAAAGTTAAAAATGTTAGCCTCAGAACAGCAGATCCCGCATCAGCATTCCTGCCTGGTTACTTTCTGAATCTCAGGCAGTTTCAAAGGCGCTTTTTTTTTTTAACGTAAATCCCTCTTTGAAATTTTAAGTGCTCTCATTTGAGTGCTGGCTTCCATCAGGGTTGGCAGTGAGTACTATAATCAGCTCCCTGCCAGGAGAGATGCATCTCTCTTCTTCTAAAGATGCCATCAGCATGGTGAACGTGAGCTTCCTCAGGTATGCTTTATTGACCCAAGTCTGCTGTTCAGCAAAGCTTTGCATGTGTTCGTAATCCACTTGCTGCTTAATGGGATATTTTTTTTTTTGCATGCCAGCACTACAGTTTGATTAGTTTATCTTTATATTGATGAGAAATGTGCTTGTTGTATTGAATATTGATGTCAGCCTAATGTCTTACTGCTGTATCTCACTGCCCTTTATAGCACTTCTCTGTTTCTTTAGGCTCATCCATTTCAAAAATCAAACAAAAGATGTTTTTTTATATTTTGTCACAGGAGAAAGATCTTTTGTTTTGTAATAAATGGCAAGAAATACCATACATAATACACATGTGACATAAAGAGCTTTTAATAATCTGGATGGTTTATATGCTGCTGCTTCATTGGCCTCGTTCCTCCAAGGACAGGTCTGACTGCTCTGTGGGGATAAACAGAGGACTACTACAAGATTAAAAGATCTTAACCAGTCATCACAAGCGGCTTAATGTTGACAGGATGGCAAAACACAGTGACTATAAAAAGCAATTAATTTACACACATGTACACACTTTAAACCAAGTTCTCAGTTTTAAATGATTCAGCTCTCCTCTAAAAACAGACAGGTGCTTATTCAGACAGCACTTTAAATATACTGGGTAATGCCAGTGTGTGTGAGCCAGTTCAAACCAGACAAAAGCACTGAACCCAAGCCATTAAGGCACAAAGTTTGATTGGTGTGTGGCGTTAAGGTCCAGTGACGCAGCTATCCGTCAGGCGTCCTGCCTGTGCTACCCAGCGTTCCTCACGCCACAGACATGGAACAAATTAAACCTGAGGCTAAAAATGACACTCTAACTACAGGCTGTCCTGCCACAAAAGCTCTGACGATAGCGCCTGTAGCTGCGCCGCCAGCACTTGTGCAAGGAAAGCAGAGTGTGTTTAGAAGGTTAGGTTAGAAGACCGCATCAGGTTCAGCATCCATATGCGATGATGCGAACACATGCAGCAAGAGTCTGTTCTTTTTCACAGATGCAGATTTGAGTGAGGAAAGTGTGCATGGGGTTTAAAAAGTGAACACAGATGTAAAGCAGCTGGAGCAAATGTCTAACGCCAAAAGCCTTTTCATCATGTGAAGGCAGGGCGGTCATTTTAAAGGCAGCGATGTGTTCCCAGTAAAACTGCTCATTCGAAGAAGACAGAATGATGTAAAATGATGATTAAGAACAGTCACTACAGACTGCGTGAAAGATGACAGAATCAGGCCTGTTCAATTATGTAGAACCGTCAGTTGAGAATTGTATCAGGACAATTTTATGTAGAATCTGTAGTTTTTTTTTTTACAGTCATTAGTCATATTGTTATCATTATCATATTGTTAGTCATACTGTGTGTGATGTAATGAAGCCATGTCTGTCATCATTATTGTGATTTTCGAACCGTTTTTATCATTACAAAAACATCAGTAAAGTAATAATGACTCCGTATCGGAACGAAACAGGATTACTATACCTTCACTTACAGAATTCACATTAGTTTTCAGCCAGTTTTTAATTTTAAGCCTTAATCATGAAGTCAGTAGGCAAGAGTCTAATGTGTGTAACACAGAACAAACAAACTATTTTTGTACAGCAGAAATTGTATAAAATAGAAGCCTTTATTTTGTCACATAAACATTGCAGCACAGTAAAATTCTTTCTTCACTTAGCCTAACTTTTTGAGTTTGGGGTCAGAGCACAGGGTCAGTCATGAGACATCACCTCTGGAGCAGTAAGGGTTAAGAGCCTTGCACAAGGGCCCAACCCTGGCAGCGTGGCGGTGCTGGAGCTTGAACTACTGATCCTGAACTACTGATCATGGGGCATGTGGTAGCCTAGTGGTTAAGGTGTTGGGCTACCAATCGGAAGGTTGTGAGTTCGATCCCAGGTCCACCAAGCTTCCACTGTTGAGCCCCTGAGCAAGGCCCTTAACCCTCTATTTGTTCAGCTGTATAAAAAAATGAGATAATGTAAATCGCTCTGGATAAGGGCGTCTGCCAAATGCTGTAAATGTAATGTAAATGATCCTCCAGTTAACAACCCAGAGCCTTAACTGCTTGAGCCACCATAATTTATGATTATGGTCATTTATAACTTATAGAAATAATTGACTATAACTATAACTATATTATATATATAACTATATAATAACTATAATTGACACTAATTTATGCTAAATTGGTGAGATTTATGCACACAAACAATCACTTATCACACCTTACATCTTAGCAAAAAGAGAGTGATGCGATGTTTTGGTTTTTGGTTTGATTTCTTTTCTTTGTTGTGTTTGTTGAGTTCAGCTTTACAGAGATGCTTCGTTAGTCGCATTTCATTTCATTCCAAACGCTAATTATGTCATTCATGTAGTGTGTATCTTTCCATGAAATGATCATCAATCAATCAATATCACAATAGTATGTAAAACTAAACGAAAATCCATCATTAGTGTATTTTCATTCGAGCCATTGTATTTAAAATGCTTGACTCCCTCGCTAAGATGACATAGGAAACTCCTTAATTAACACCTTTATCAATTAAAGCAGCAGTCAGACTGAACATGAATATAGTTTCATGGAATATAGTTTGTAAGGTGGACTGAATGGGATCAGATAAGAGACAGGATTTGCTTCTGACTACTTTCACTTCATGCTGATTTTATCTCAGCAACCTTTGACCTGGGAATTAAGGAACCTTGTCTTTGGGAGCCAGGAAAAAAAAAAGGTGAGCTGCTGATTGATATTAAAGGAAAGAAAGAAAATCTATCAAAATGCAATGAATTTTTTTATGGTTAACATTCTGCCTGATTTTTTATTTATTTATTTTTATCTTTTTTTGCTGTAATCCTGTGAGCTTTGGTTTGATTTTTTTGCTTTCACATCACTTCTGTCATGCCATTGGATCATCCTGTTAAGTTCCTGGACATATCCACACAGTACAAATAACAGCTTTGGCATTTGGGGGGAGAAAAAAGTTCCAAAGAACCGTTCCATTCAGTTGCGGTTTTATTTTCACATTTGCAAGTGTGAGGTTTGTGCTGGATGGTGTAGAATGGCATAGGTTTTCTGAACAGGGGGTTCCACACAGGTCCTCTGTTCAATGTGGGATCCAAGGGAAACTCCTAGCCTTCAACACCAGTCTGATCAAAGCTGTGTTTCCAGAGTTTCCATTGTATAGCTGCTGAATGGAGTGGAGGAAAATATCACCTGAGCCTGTTTTCAGCAATGGAGGAACGCACCAGAGGAGCTCCCGGGACTTTGCTCATTCCTCTTCCTCCATCCCACTCTGCCGGGGAACAATCGGCCTCTGATTAAGCACGTTAGGGGTCACAGGTCGTGCTGTTTGAAGATGGTTGCAGTGATATGGACCGTGCTTCTGAGGGCAAATACATTAGCCTATTTTTCCTTATTTGTGCTCATGGCTCATCAGATGAGGACCAGATGCTGGGAGATGGTGTTGATTAGGGATTTCTTTCGTGTCTATCTCACTGTTTGGCAGGCTGTTGAGACATTTGAAGTGTTTTATCAGGTTCGGGTGATGGCTGTTTTGACTGAGTGCTTTAAATGCAGAAGGTTCAAGTCATGTTTGGTTATTTGGCTGGATTTCACAAATGATCTGATTACGTTTTGAAGGCCACAAGGAGGACATGTCAGTTGGAAAGTAGAACCTGCTTGAATTATCATCAAATGTTCTCGAACTTGGGAAGCACTTTGGACCTTTCTTTGGAACAGCACTTCTAAGAAGATGGAGAATGACTTTTTGTAATAAAAAGCACTTGTGGAAAGATAAACTGATGTCAGTCATTCCTGGTTCATCCAGCACTTTAAACTCAGTGGCTCGCTGCTTTTATAATTGCAGTGAAGGGTTGTTTATATTGCATAATTACATTGCTACTCATTGTTTTTCATCCATCCATTCTTTCATTCATTCACTTCAATATCTGCTTTATTCTGGCCAGGGTTGCAGTTGCCCATTCAGGAAAAATTTTGGTATAAAGCCTCTAAACGGAACACCAGTCCATCACCGAGCACCATACACACAAACACACAATCATTCACAATTTAGGCAGTTTAGCATAACATTTTGAAATCCTTATACCTAAACGAACCTTTTTCATTTAAAACACTTTTGCTCTTGACAACACACTGCCAAGTTAGTGTTTACATTTTGGGTTAAAATATATATCCAGTTCATGTTATGTATAGAGTTCGTTCTATCTCTGATAATCGTAGATAAACACAGAACATTTAAAGAATGGTATTGTAATGTTTCATGTGTTTCGTTGCTTAATCGAAACGGTCCAGATGTCTAGGTAAAGTGATCGCTCAGCCGTCAAGTTGTATTTCTAAACAAATGCATCTTCCTCATAGCCCAGCCATGCTGTTTGTTTTACTCATTAGCTAGACGCCCTCTCCTCTTCCGCCTTCCTCCGGCTTCAATAATATGCAAATCATATGTTTGGCTCACAGATGGCCACTGTTCTCCAGCCAAAAACAGCTCCCATCACACAGACCTCTAATTGTGCAGTTTACTCTGGCCTGCCCAGGCAGCCTCCATTGTTTTTAATCATGTAATATTTGGAGGGTGTAGAGGTTGAGCAGTCAGCACTGTAAATCCCATGGCTTTCAGAAAAGACTGCCCCCCAGCCCCACCCCACCCCCACGGCCTTTTATGGATTCCAGCTGCATTCAAGGTCTATATACGGTGCAACCATGGTGCTACTCTGCAATCATGCGGACTTCAGAATAAGAGCAAAGTTAAGTAGTTTGGAAGGAAAGGTGCAGGAGTACTTAAGTGTTTGAATCATTTTTGTTGCAGAAAAGTTGTAAAGGCTTAAAGTTTAATACAAAGCAGCATGAATCCTGGTTTCAGACAAATGAGGATTTTTTTTTTATCTCTGCTAGATCCATCCGTGTGAACCACGATAACAGAAGGCATCAGTTTCTTCATGACGGGTTGTTTTACGCAGACGGATAGGTGTCGAATTGGGCAGCAGCGAGCCCAGTGTTCTGACGTGAACCTTTTCTGAGCTCATTCAGGCATAAAACGTGTTACGAATCAGCACAATTACAACCTACCCTGAGCCTTTGATTTAGCAGCTGGTTAAAAACGCCTACACTTAAGAGAGCTAAACCTGTAGGTTGGCCCAGGAAGGTGGGGTGGGTTGCAATCAAGTGCTTACAACTTCTCAGAACAGAGCCGTGGCATTTGGCTCCTACATAACGCCTGTCATATCGATGACAGACAGGATTTCAACACGGATCACGTCAAATCTCCACTTTAAGACCTTCTGCTATTTAGGTATTATACTCTGTGAGGATGGGTATAGTCACACTGATGCCTCGTTTCCATTTTTTTTTTTTTTCCAACAAAGGATAGCTGCATAATATCACATTCTGCTGACACAGTGGCACCCTGTAATTATAGGACTACAGCAACTATTCAATCCCAAATAAAAACCCGTTTAACAGATACGAAGCCCCGGTTTATCCCGTATGAGGTGCCGTGAATGGCACTGCAGCAGTTTGGCTTTGTGCTTGTAGTCGGACATGTTACCGTGATTAAATTTAACCATTAGCAGGTGTGCTGCAAGGCCAACAGCCCGAGAGGCACAAGGTCAGGGGGAGGACGGGGGCCAACGGGCAGGAAAGAGGGTGGCTTGCCTGTGAAAGACATCAAACGAAAAAAAGAACAGTGTATTACAGTAAACATCTAAATGCAGACAGTGCTGTGGCGAGTTCGTATATTTCTGGAAAGTATTCCGTGAGAAACATAGACACGAGGCTGTGTTTTTCCTTTGCATTTTTGAAGATACGGGCATTACTAATGCAGCTGAGGGTGAATGTTTCGGTGTTGTTTTTCTTACATATGGTCCTGCATAGTCCAGTGTTTAAATGACTGGATGCTTTGGCATGACGTTCGAACCCAAGAAAGACTTAAAACAGCTGCACGTAATGATATCGAAAGACCTCCTTTTAAGAAGCCAAGCACTTAATTAGGAAGAAATATTTTGTCATTTATTTTCAAGCGATATTTATTTACACAAAAACTTACCATGAAACAATACCATAAACCACAGAATGAAGATTGTTTACTCCGACCCTAGGAATAGGGTGTGTGTGTGTGTGTGTGTGTGTGTGTGTGTGTGTGTGTGTGTGTTTGGTGAGGTTGCAGGTACAGGAGTCCTGCCACTGCTGGGATTCACTCAGTTATGTAACACACACACACACACACACATGGTCCTGGCTGAATATTGTGATAACCTCACACAGCTACCTCTCTTCTTCTCTCCTTTTCTGTCTCTTGAAAACAGATCAGTTCTTTCCTCCCCGGCGCTGCAGGAGTGAGACGGGGTCTTTACCTTTCAGAGCGCCAAAGCAAACTCCAGTCTGTCTCTGTGTCTGGCTAGGGCTCGCTCTAGTCATTCGTTCTTCAACGGGATTTTATTTAATAACGGGGTTGTGTGACGGAAGGTCAATACAGCCTTGAAGACGTTTTGTCGTTTTTTTTTAAAGCATAAATTGTTTCGACACATGCACACTCTGGGGTTGTTTATTGACTTGACCTCCTGCTGAGGGCCTTTTTTTTTTAGCTCTTCAAGCTTGGCATGACGGCTACTCACTGGAAAAAAAATTACTGCAGCCAAGTAATTAATTAACAAAAACGTTCAAAGCTCTAGGCAGAACACTGGTTAGCTATTGTACTGTGCTTCAGGATCGACCGAAACTGTATTTAATATCGCCAGTTTCAGTGTCAGATGTGTTGACAGTCACTCCTCACATCACCTCTGGCCACTCGCCAGCTTTACACACAGACATCTAGAGGCAAAGTGGATAAAGGATTCAGACCAAACAGCTGGTACTCTCTACTTACGCAGTGTACATTAGATCTGTCATGGACTCATTTCTGTCTGATTGATTTATTTATCAGCATGTGAACAGACTGCAGCAAAACTCTTCCTTGCTAAGCCCTAAATCAGCGTCTCGACTCTTATCTCTATCCGTATTCATAGAGACATCTTTAAAAATAAAAGTTTTATATTAGAAGGAGACGTGGATGGGTCATAAATCAGACTGCTCCTGAACGCATCAAAGTCTGAGTGGTCTTTATGGAAGCTGAGTCATGAAAAAAAGGAGAAATCTGGAAGAAATGGATGTGATTGAAAGCGATGTGAAAGATCTGTTACCTCAAACAGGCATTGAGAGTCAGCGTTCTTTGCCAAACCTGGCGTGCGTTCTGAGCTCAAATATTTTATTTGAGTTTTATTTCATCATTTTTTCTCTTGTTGCCTTTTTTTGGGGAATGATGATGAGAGCTAGCAACTATTTGTCATTTGAAAAGACAACATATCGCTCTCTTATGACACTTTCTCAGATTACCATGCTTCAGAGGAGAGCTAAGGTCACGTATCAGCGGCTGATTGGACATGCAGATTATTTTAGGGACGTAGGCTGTATTCAGCACATGTACAGTACGACTCCCCCGGAGTCACGGGCAAAACCCTTCTTATTGTTATTGACACTGTACAGGTTTTGACTCTCAGTAAGCATGGAGCAAAGGTGGCTGTGATAACGCTGCGACACACCAGCTGAGCCGGTTAGATGTGGGCCAGATGCCTTGCTCAGGAATTCACTGTTTGTTGCAGTCCGGCAGTAAAACAGAACCGCATGGTTGTAACTCTGTCTCTCCTCACGTTTGGCACTTTTATGAGGTCGAATTCTGCCTCCAAGACTGAAATAATAGCGAGCAGATTGAGCAGTGATGGGGTGCGAGCTTAGGGAGATGAGTCTTTCAGATACAGCAGAGCTGCTGCTAAAACCCAGCACTGTGGTGACAGTGTGATAGACCATCCTGCTGGTTTGGAATGTTCTCAGGGAGGAATTTTTCAGCAATTTTGCATTGTTTGTCATTCAGTGATGAAACAGTGGAAAATATCTTACATCTTGGAAAGCTTTATTTCTGTTTTATTCATTTATTACATATTTTTAATGTGTTCGTTTACCCCCAAAAGATAACTCCCCATTTTTTATTAATAAAAACACTGCAATTAATAATGAAAAGAAGATAAATAATAATAATAACAATAATAAAAATAATAATAATAATAATAACAGTAATAATAATAATAATAATAATAATAATAATAATAATAATAACTATCAAATATAAAAAAATTTATAAAAACATAAATTTTTAATTCTTTTTCCTTTAATTATTCATTCATTCATTCATTCATCTTCTACCGCTTATCCGAACTACCTTGGGTCACGGGGAGCCTGATCTCAGGTGTCATCGGGCATCAAGGCAGGATACACCCTGGACGGAGTGCCAACCCATCGCAGGGCACACACACTCTCATTCACTCACACACTACGGACAATTTTCCAGAGATGCCAATCAACCTACCATGCATGTCTTTGGACCGGGGGAGGAAACCGGAGTACCCGGAGGAAACCCCCGAGGCACGGGGAGAACATGCAAACTCCACACACACAAGGTGGAGGCGGGATTCGAACCCCAACCCTGGAGGTGTGAGGCGAACGTGCTAACCACTAAGCCACCGTGCCCCCCTTCCTTTAATTAATTTTAAATATTTCCATTTTGACATGGTATAAACTGGATAATTCTATTCCTGTATAAAATTCTCCTAACACTTTTCTAATGATGTTAAATTCCATGTTTAATTAGTTTATCAATATCCATAATAAAAATCTACATATTCTCAAAGCTGTTTTTTAACCAAAAAAAAAAAAAACACGCTCAACGTGGGTGACAAAGCTATCCAGCTTTATACATTATACAGTACGTGATGTTTACTGCGTTGGTATTCTCTAAGAGAAGTAAGGAAAAGCATTTCATTTGGCAACGTGTAAAGGAAACAATCCAAAAAAATCAAGGCATGTGGTAGAAATCTTGAAGTTCGAGCTATAGCTTTGTTACAAAGCCCTGACACTAGAGACTCCTTCCACAAATGTTAAATAGTTGTCACTTCAGCATGTTTGTCGCTGACGCTCTGAGTGCGTGGAGTTTTTGTGTTCTCTGTGTGGTTTGATGGTTTTCTCCTGGAACTCCGTTTTCCTCTCCAAGTTTAAAGTCATGTGTTGTAGGATGATTGGGATCTCTAAATTGTCTGGTGTGTGTGATTGTGTCCTGTGACTGTTTTCTATTGACCCTGTGCAGAATAAGCAATACGATGGATGGATGGATGGATGGATGGATGGATGGATGGATTGATTGATTGATTGATTGATTGATTGATTGACTAATGAACATTTCTTCTCACAGATAACATAGATAGCAGTCAGGCATATTTAATTTGTGTGAGTCCCTGTGTAAGTTGTCATTTGGTGTAATGGTGAATCAAGTGCTAAAAGCTCTGGGTTCGAGCCCCAGCACCCCCAAGCTGCAATTGTTAACCCTCTCTGCTCCAGGGCTGCTGCTATTAGAAAAAGGAGATTAATATAAACCAGTGATTTCTCACGCAGATGGAATTACAGAGTCTTCCTGTCAAAGAAAATGATTCAAAACCACACTATGATGTAAGACTGTACAATAATTACATTTTTAAATAATCAGTGAGAATTCAGCGTAGTCCATTATATAGATGTTGGGTGAGAGGAACTGGGGACTGAAGAGGAGTGTAACTTTCATTCATTCATTCATCTTCTACCGCTTATCCGAACTACCTCGGGTCACGGGGAGCGTCATTTCAGGCGTCATTGGGCATCAAGGCAGGATACACCCTGGACGGAGTGCCAACCCATCGCAGGGCACACACACACACACTCTCATTCACTCACGCAATCACACACTACGGACAATTTTCCAGAGATGCCAATCAACCTACCATGCATGTCTTTGGACTGGGGGAGGAAACCGGAGCACCCGGAGGAAACCCCCGAGGCACGGGGAGAACATGCAAACTCCACACAAGGTGGAGGCAGGAATCGAACCCCGACCCTGGAGGTGTGAGGCGAACGTGCTAACCACTAAGCCACCGTGCCCCCAGGAGTGTAACTTACTCTCTAAAATTATTGTGCATTCTCACTGTAGAGAAATGAGAAAGTTTCAGCTTTGTTTTAGTGAGGTGTATTTGGAAGGTGACATATCTGTGTGACCAGCACTGTTACCAATCATCTTTGTGTCCTTAGTTTACGCACACACAAGTCAGACCATAGCTGATCCCTTTCTTGGTAGCTTTATGAGGCTTTGGATTTTATCCCCGGCTTGCAAAGCCAAACCCGACAGTGACGGAAGATGAGATGACACTTTTAATGATGGCCTTGTAGGACTGTGAGTGATTTCGCTTTTTTTCTACTGGCACCGAAAGCGCATACGTTGCTGCACTTTCATGGTGATGGAGATGAAGTATATGATCTAGCTTTGGGTTATCCTGATTTTGAGCAGTTGTAGTCATTTCTATTGTAGGCAGGCCACATTTCCTCCCACCTTTTTTGCATTAACTCGTTGCCATCTATGATTAAAGTTTTACAAGGGTGAATTTTCTGGACACATTATTATTGTAGATTAGTGTTTAGTGGAATGTAAAAGTAATATAATTAGCATGAGAACTTTTGTCACAATCACTTTTCTGGGTATGTTAGGAATATTGCTAGTACTCATCCAACTGCTGCTCATTAAAATAGAAGTAGACTGATGTTATTCTTCATACTACTTCTGTCATGGCTTAACTAAATTGTTTAAAATAAATGAAATAGTTTGGGTGAATGTTAAATGAGAAAATAAGTGAATTCATATCCTTCTTTATAAATATCCCACTGCTGATTTTGTGATGTAATATTCTAGCTTCAACCTCAGAAAAATCAATATAGTACACTCATGAAAATAAATTTTAAAAAAATCTAAATATATCCAAATGTATGTGTATAATACATATCTTAAAAGTATATATTTCTGGGAAGCTGTTTTGTGATTTTATTTTTGTGGTCTTGCCATTTTTCTAATCTCAATTGCAAGACCTTGATTTCCCCCCTTTAATATATATGCTGAATCAGCACTCTTTATTTTTGTCAAAGAAAAACCATAGTGATAGAACAAGTCCAATTCAATTCAATTAGAATTTATTTGTATAGCGCTGGACGTTGTCTCAAAGCATCTTTACAGAAAATAAGAAACGTAATACAAAAAATATAATATTATTAAATCAGCATCAGAATCAGAATCAGAATGGTCTTTATTTCCAAGTATGTTTTCACATATGAGGAATTTTTTCTAGTACAGGAGCTCCACAGTGTAATCATATAGGCAATGGTAAGAAATGAACACATAAATAATAGACAGTTGTATGTGCAAAATGAAATATAAGTGTGCAAATTGAAGTAAAGATGTGCAAATTCAAATATTGATGTGCAAAATAAAATATAAATGCGTACTTGTAGACAATGTAAGAATAGGGTTTGTTCTGTGATGTTAGGTGTTCATCAGATGTATGTTAAGTGTTCATCAGATGGATTGCCTGAGGGAAGAAACTGTTCCTATATCTGGTCGTTTTGGTGCTCAGGGCTCTGTAGCGTCGACCAGATGGCAACAGTTGAAAGAGTAAGTGTGCTGGATGTGAGGTGTCCAGAGTGATTGTCTTTGCCCTTTTGCTCACTCTGGAGAAGTACAGGTCTTGGAGAGTGGGGAGAGTTGTGCCAATGATTCGCTCAGCAGTCCGGACTACCCTCTGTTGTCTCCTGAGGTCGGATTGGGTGGCTGAGCTGAACCGAACAGTCACTGAAGTGCAGAGGATGGATTCAATGATAGCAGTGTAGAACTGTTTCAGCAGATCCTGTGGCAGGTTGAACTTCCTCAGCTGGCGAAGGAAGTACAACCTCTGCTGAGCCTTTTTCACAATGGAGTCAATGTGAATGTCCCACTTCAGGTCCTGGGAGATTGTGGTTCCCAGGAATCTGAATGACTCCACTTCTGTGACAATGCTGTCCATGATGGTGAGTGGGGGGAGAGCAGGGGGGTTTCTCCTGAAGTCCACTATCATCTCCACTGTCTTGAGCGTGTTCAGCTCTAGGTTGTTAAGGCTGCACCAGACAGCCAGCCGTTCAACCTTCAGTCTGTAAGCAGACTCGTCACCGTCCTGGATGAGGCCGATCAGTGTGGTGTCGTCTGCAAACTTCAGGAGCTTGACAGAGGGGTCATGAGAGGTGCAGTCATTCGTGTACAGAGAGAAGAGCAGTGGGGAGAGAACACAGCCCTTTATATTAAAAAGATTGATAATAGACTTATATTTAAACGTGTTTGTATTTATCCCCAATAAGCAAGCCTTAGGTGAATGAGGCGATTGTGGCGAGGAAAAACTCCCTTGGATGGAAAAGGAAGAAACCTCGAGAGGAACCAGACTCGAAAGGGAACCTCATCCTCATTTGGGTGACACTGGAGGGTGTGATTATAAATATACTGTATTGTCTGACAATTGTGTTTTGATGAGGAGGTTGTTGTCCTCAAAGACCACGTGTAGTTGGCGTCTTCTCTTCCAGTCCGACTGGAGCTGGTACATCTCTAGATGCCTCAGGATCCTCACAGAGTCGGCCTCATCTCAATGAAGGTCCAAATTCTTCATGACACGGAACGCAACTGGAGCTGGTACAATCTCTGGATGCCATGGGATGGGTAGAAAAAGGGAAGCAGTGGAGAGGATTTAGTGTACCTGCTGTAAATAAAATAAACAAGCACTAGATGATAATGTGCATGTACTAAAGCACAAGATTATGGGAAGTATTATGTGTACACCTGACTAAAGAGATACGTCTTTAATCTACATTCAAACTGGGAAAGTGTGTCTTAACCCCGAACACAATCAGGAAGGCTATTCTAAAGTTTGGGAGCAAAATATGGAAATGCTCTACTGCCTTTAGTAGATTTTGATATTCTGGGAACTACCAGAAGTTATGAAATCAAATAGCCTAACACAATTAGTGACAGTTTTCATACCCAATCCATCACACTGGACTGTCTACTAGACACACATACTGTCATACTCAACTGAACATCTTTACACTTCCAGTGCAATTTTTGAGCCTTAGTTTTATGCTTCTACAATCACTAAAACAAAATTCTGTACAGACCACCTACACCTGTTCTTCAGCTGAAGGTGCTTTATGTTTATATCCACAGCATTTTACACTTGCCCTTTACTCATTACAGGACCATGTACTATTGGATTGGATTGGATTGTACCATCTGTCTTGAACTCTCTTCTGTCTTACACACATTTGCAATCATGTACTTCAACTAGTACCGTGTAGCGTACTTAGTACTTAGTCCTGAAGTACTTAGGTCCTGAATAAGCATTGTTTCATTTCACCGTGTACTAGATCCGCTGTGTATAGCTAAAATGGCAACAAAAGCTTCTTGACTTGACCTAAAGAGTGAAGCTATGTTCCTGTGCCATGGTAATACTTGGTCATTTTTGTCTTCTGAAATGATAACAGAAGATTCAGTAATCTGGAATACAAAGAACATGAGATAAAATGTAATGACTGTACATTGCTTGGCAGTTGGAAGTATGTGTGTTAATATGGACTGTACTAGAAAGGCTTTGGCTGACGTTGTACAGTTTTCTTTCTGAGAAATAACACACAAACCTCTTGTTTGTCCAGGATTGGCACTCTATGGGAAAATGTGGGGTTTCTTTGTAATGGAAATTGTTGTAGAGCTCTGTTGATTGAAAGCTATTTTATGTTTGAAATCTGCTGTCGAATATGTTTGTTCATAATTTGTGGTCGTGTATGGTTTGCCAGCAGATTATCCATGGGGTTAGTATGTATTTGAAAATAACAAAAACTGCCTCAGTGTTATAATATCCTCAAAGCTGTTCTCTAATAACAGAAAAAAAGAGATGTGATCCATTATCATGATGTCATGAGTAGATTTTTTTTTCTCTTGGAAGCAACTTGGAAAAAAAAGTAACTTATTTGTATTTGAAAATGATTTGTGTAATTTGGTTCATCTCAATGCCATCTGTTGTCAAGTGTTACCAAGAATGGAACTTTGGAAGATTTGACAAAAATTTGTCTTGGAAAGACGCTCTGCATGCGGGACAGCTAGAACTGGCTCATTTTCATACTTGTGTAAATAGAACTGCTGGAAAAATTTTCGTTTTTCACTCATGGCAGGCAAGCACATCATCTTTAAGGCATTAGAGGAGCCACAAAGTGTGAGAGATTTCACTTTCAATGTAACATGTCATTCATTCTTTTGGGTGCTTTTGGCATTAGACATTAGACACTGTGTGGCAGTCAGCTGTCTTACAGAGTTGTGTGTGTGTGTGTCTGATGAATGCCTGACACATCGTCATGTGCAGGCTCACTGCTCTTCATCACGGCCGGTCTGGTGTTGAGGGTTTGGAGATCTCTCCTGAGCCCGTGTTTATCCAACCTCAAGACAAATAAATGGAGAGCCGCAGCTCGGCTCTGGAGCCCACAGCAAAGACCTTGACCTTCTACTCCCCAACAAAAACACCCCTGCCCCATCCCAAACAGGCGAGGATAGATCTCATTTGCTTTATCACTTTTGTTTTGTCCTACTACTGAAAACCATCACCCCATCCATTAGCCATGACTGACAGAGTGCGATGTACATGCAGTTGTCTGGGTTTGTCTTCGTGTACCATGATCCTTAGCCTAAAGGGTCATTTATCACAAAAAAGTTGAGAAAGAAATGTACTGAATGATAGATTGGTCACTGTGTAAATATCCAATAGCTTACTAAGTGATAATAAATATATACATACATATATATATATATATATATATATATATATATATATATATATATATATATATATATATATATATATATATACATATAGTCATATAGATTTGAAGCCTGAATTAAGAGTTCTGAGTGTAAATATCTTCACAGGATTCATTAATAGTCCATAAATATCTTCACTGGTTTCAGTAACAGTGTATAAATATCCTGAGTGCCTAAAGAGGATACTGATATAATCTTAGAGCCAAGTAATGGCTTCAGCAATGAATGTGGAAAATTCTCTCATTCTCTCACCTGCTTGTGTCTATTATTCTTTTAACTCTTGCCTTCTCTTCTCTTTCTATTTTTTTTTTCCCTCTCCATGTTACACAGGCAGGGATTTAAGGATAGAGCAAAAAATAAAAGAATCAGTTGCACTTTTGCAGTTGCATATTTTAAAAAGGTTTTCTGACACCTTGTTTGAACGGATCGTCAAGAAAATGACACCAGCCATAAATGTTTCATTAGCTGGTGAATGGGTCAAAAAACTAATATAAAATAAAACTGTATACAGTCTGTTTACTGTTATCTTTCTGGTCCATGTACACCAAATGCAGTCTGTCTTTTAGAATGGGATATGAGTTGTTGGCAGTATCACAAGCCCTGTGAATAAAAAGTGTGTTTAAGTGCCTTTGAAAATGAGTGATTTGTGATAAACTAGGAAATAAAGAATGAAACACTGCATACAGTATGAGTGAGAGTTAGATTTGAGAATCACGCAACAATATGCGAGCATGATTATTTCAGTCAGAGCAAACGTTTTCTTTTCAAGATTATGTGTGTTGCAATTCTAGCCTTCAGGTTCTTTGGCAAGTTCTTGTCCAATTATTTTGTCTATAGCAATCACATAAAAGGAGGCATTAGGTGTGCCATAATTTATTACAATGGAAGAAGACTAAGACATCAGGGCAACACTTAAATATTGTACATTTTGAATCAAGAACATTGTGACCCGAGTTAAGAGAGCCAAAATACTGTCTCAGGAGAGAAAAAGGGCATTTGAAGGTTCAGCCTATATCTTAGCCACATGCAGATCATTTGGTGATACCTCAAGGCAAAATGAGCTCATTCCTGGTACAACAAAAAAAAAACGTTATGAATGGCACACTAGCAACACCTCAGTTACCAGCTCCAAATTCATTAAAAAGGCTTTGGGATTGTGTGGCTGAAAAATCACTCAGAAGTGTAACCTACTGTACAGATGTACTTTTCTTTTTTATTTTAATTTTTCCATCCAAATAATCTAAAACAAACTTGAAAATGCCTCAAATTTAAATGGAGCCATTATCCTGACAAAACCTGCTGACTTTTATTCACACTGGATAAGTCAGTTTTATGACATCACTAATCATCTGAAACTGGCATTTAAATATTGCTGACACTTTGATGCTGTCACAACCGGGGTGGAAGGAGACAGACCCGTACGCAGGATAGCTTCAAATGAAGGGGGTTTAATAAATAAAGAAGACATAGACAAAATGACGATAACTAAAACAATACAACTGACGACATTTAACAGAGACTAGACATGACGAGGGGTAAACGTAACTAATGATTCCGTGCTGCATTCAGCAACGCGGCTCACTTAAATACAATAAAGACAATGATGACAATGAGGAGCAGGTGTGGTGACAGGGAGGAGCAGACGAAGGCGGCGCAGACACGTGACGAGGAACGACAACAATAGCACATGGCCAAAAGTCCAGGCTGGATCATGACAGATGCTATGATGTTACTGCAATTCTGACTGCTTTATTTAAGAGGAATGGAGGAATAGAAAAAGGAGTACAATTCTATTCAACCTTTAGATAGAAGACTCCTAAACAGGACCGGTATTAGGAAAGCACATATATATGGTGTCAGGGGCATCACTAGACATTCTGTGATAGATTGCAGTAGAAACCGCTAAAAATGTGCAATATCAGTTGTCATTTGAATTGTTTATGACATAAAGGCTGATTGCCACAACAACCGAAAAGAAAATATCTTTTGCGTCCTGTTCAATCATACACCCCACCCTCTTCACCAACTCGATTGGTTCCTGGCTTGAGAATCCAACCTGAACCGCATGAGTCAGAGAGCAAGGATCCTTCCCCACCAGGGACCTTTAAATATTTTTAATAAGTTTTTTTTTAATTCTTAAGGGGGCCTGTGCCATAGTAGTGCTCAAACGTGAGAATCTCCCCTGTATGTTGCTATTAATTGCATCTATTTAAACGGATAAACCTCTTGATCTTCGTCCTTGGCCTCAGATTATTTAATATCTTTATATTTCAATATTTAATTATTTATCTGCATAGTTCCAATGAAATAGTCATTTCTAGCTTTTATTCTGTTTAATTAGGTCAATAGAAGTCACTTGAAACAAAACTGCTAAAATACAGTATAGGGTGTTTAAAACCTGCACAAGTTTGTATGAAGTCAAGGCTCGACAATTGTTCGGGAAATTAAGACCTTTCATCGCAAAAACAACAAAGCTCATTCCAAACAATATGACATATTTAGAAAAGAAAGTCATATTTTACGTCAATGTCCTTCTACTGCGACTGACAGCTTGTCTAAAGGCCACGAACCACAAGCTACCTCTTGCTAATTATAATGCAGCACACTGAATACATGCGCTTTGCCTTTTGCAGTTCTGATTTCGTTTGTATTTTTATCTGCGCTGCAAGAGTAGAAGCTTTGATGCAATCGGTATGAAATGTGCAGCGTAATCCTGGGTGCTGTAAATTACACGAGCTGCCTAAAAAAAGGCACGGAGTCTACCCCCTGTCAGCAGTGTTGTCCTTTAACAAAATGTTTACGCCTCATTTCTCCAGGCTGTGTTAATTAAAAGAATCACAGACGCCAGTGATAGTGTATCACAGTCAGCAAAACATCTGGTTAAGCAATGAACATGAGTGAGCAGAGAAAACAGCTACCTTTAATTGTGTAACCATACATGATTACTATTCATTTATGGTTTATAATTACAATTACCTCGAAGAAATCTGGAAGGTGCTCTTATTCAGAGCAACATACATAAGTACTTTGATGATTTTATGATAATAAATAAGAGAATCTGAAGTTATTATGTTTTGTTTAGTAATGGTACTTCACATTTCCATTTTTTACCAGAACCTAAACAGATTAGAAATATTTCTTTAACTAGATGTGCGGAGAATAAATGCATACTTTTCTGTATATTCTTTATTCTTTTTGAAAAGTGTCAGTTCAATAATCATACCAGAAACGGCTGGTAAATCTATGGAAGTTTAAAAATTCTCCCCTTGTTGATCCCTATCCCAGACAATCCAATAAGCTGCTTTCGCGAAATAACACGGACGTGATTGGCCACAAGAGAGAATCTGCTAAAGAAGCAGATCAAGCTACTGATTCGTGTTTTGAGTCACTAAAATAGTGAGTTTCTCAGCGCTTTTACAGTATTTGTTCAACCACTCGGTTTGGTCCAATGAAATACTTTAACTCCAGTCAGCAACATGATGATCCCTGATGGATCATATAGCCATATGAGGTCAGTAGGAGAATAGTTTCATCTTCCTGACGATATCCATAAGCACGTTCTATTGGAATTCTTTGCCGCCATCAAATAAGGCCTGTTGCCTTTCTTCTTATATTCAGTCCGCGATGTCTTGAAAACTAGACAGCTCAATTTTATGGAAGCTGCAGATGTGGTGTTGGTTTGCTGATCCAGGCCCTTGTAGGATCACATATCGTTCCTCATTTGAGACAGATTTATTTTGAGCCTTGCTTCATTTGTCATAAATCTGGCATGGGAATTGCAAAAAGCAGTTATTCATTTGTGTCTCTGCAGCGTCCCAGACAACACGTTAGGTGGAGAATTTAACATTAACAGTTTGATGGTCCCCTTGCTGTCTGACACTATCATTCAACCAAAACTGTACAGTGAAATACTAACTTTTCTTCATTTGTTTATTAGAAAACCATCCTCAAATTAGGTCAGACTGCGGAGTGCATGTAGTAAAGGCTAAAATTTGGTCCAATATTAACATTACATGAACAGCTTTCTATTGGAAAGTAAGAGAAACGAGAGAGAATTTTTCCTTCTGTTGCTCCATTACCCCCCCCCCTGTGTCTGTCTCATACAAACTTTCACTTTTTCTCCCTCTCTCTTTTTCTGTCCCACTCCCATTTTCCGTCCTCTTGCATACACTTTTTCCCCCTCGTGCCTTTAGCCCACATCTGGAAACTTGGAAAAGACACACCAGCCTATGACAGGTGGCAATTTTCCTCTCATGTGCGGACAGGACAACATGGAACTCTGTGAGATTTTCTCCCTCTGCTTTTAGTTCTGCTTCACATTCTCACCTGGACATGACCTGCTGACTCGAGCTGAGCAAAACGTACTATTTTGTTCTCTTTCTAAATCCGGCTAGAATCCCAAAACCTCCCAAGTCCTGAGCTGCAGATGTGGTTTATTTATATCAGCATATGAGCACAACGTCGCACCTTTAGAGCTCTAGATTTCTCCTTGGCTCATGCAGTCACTGTCCTGCATGGTACAGAATTAAACCCGAGTAATTTATAAGGGTCTGCTTTTGATAGCCACAAGCGCCAGGGCAAAACAACGTGGAAGATGGTTTTGATCAAGAGCTGGCCTTGGAAGCCGGGGTAAAGAATGAAAGAATGAAGGTTTCAAATAGGACTCTTCCTGCTGTAGTTCTTCCAGCGGTTCGAGGCTCGGTGTGGCCTGAAGCCAAGGAGGCCGGCTGGCAGGATGAAGACATTAGCTCAGGTCTCTTTGAGAGGATACCGTCGCTTGATGACAGACTCCGGCTTTTATTAAAGAGGATGTCAGATTAAATGAAGTGGCCAATGTCATGTGACCGGATCCGTTAAATTGTACTTTTTAAAGCAGATGTCTTTAAAGAGGATGCTTCACAGATTCTCCTTTAGCTGGATTATTTGTATATCCACAGAGAGCTAGGGTGATCTCATCTGTTGAGCATGAGTAAAAACCTGGTCATACTTGGTATGAAGCATTATTCTGACTTTCATCAGAAGGATCCTTCTTATAAATGTGCAGATGTTAAACTAGGAGACAAAAAAACTAGGAGGTGTTGTAAAGGCTTGGGGTTCAGTAGGTGACTAAATGATGTCCACATGTCCAATTCACACTGCCAGGTAGTTACAGACTGGAAAACTTGAGCAAGGATTTTGGACATGTCTCCTGCATCCCCAGGTGGCTCGACTCAGTGTGTGTATGCATTTGTGTATGTGTGTATACAAGCGACTTCCCATCTGTTTTCCAATGCAGCGTGTGTTACGATTCCTCCTGCTGGCATGGATCCCGCTGGTGAACTGGTCTCTAATAGCCAGGATTATTGCAGCTCTTTTACACATCACTTCAAATCCATGACCAGAGGCCAGTCACTATCATCACTGCTACAAGGAGAGATGTAAGAACACAGAGTGTGTCTTCAAGCTAAACAAACAGTGCTTGGTAATGAAGAGCACTTGCTCTGCAGGGACAGCCAAGGTTTTACAGGGATCTATGAACAGGATTGAGCATGTGCAGGAGCTTTTCACATATGACAGCGCTTTGAAATCAAATGCTTGAAGAATCTGGCACTGCAACAACCCTGCTTTATGTGGGGACGAGCGGCTGAGCTCCAGAACCCTTACACCGATCTGCCAGATTTGTGATGAACCAAGAGTGACACGAATTAAATTTCCTTCATGCGACTGTCCATCTGTGATGGATCAACATAACTGTTTTTTTGATGCATTGTTTAGCCATTAACACACAACTGACTCTAGTCAGCAGCTGAATAAATACTGAAACACGTCTAAAGCTATAAATCAGGAGGCAGCCATTCAAAATGACTTTGTGATGTCATCTTCCTAATTAGCAAACTAGCAACATCACAGACATAATTTATAAAAACAATAGATGCGTGTATGTAGTCTGGGTTTAAAGATGTTAATACAGACAATTTCATTTGTAATTTGGAGCTGAAATTTGGATTTCGTGTGTGTGAGGTGTGAGTAAGAGAGAGCGAGAGAGAGAGAGAGAGAGAGTGTGTGTGTTGTGTGTCAGTGAGTGAGACTGAAACTGAGATATCATTGCAGAGATTTCCAAAACACAAGGACTATAGAAAGCTTTTATCCAGGGAACGTATACCCTTTTATCACAAGCACTTCACTACTGTATATAGCCCAGTAGCAATTACCCTCCTTTCTCTGCAGGTCTTAAAGTTTGCTTTTACTGCTATTCATCAGATAACCCAGGAGCAGAACATTTACAAAACAACCTGTATATAAACACCTACCTAAGGCTCTCTCAGGTTTCTGGGGCTTATCTGAGGGACAATACAGTCCTGCATTAGAGCGTTCAGGGCTCCACGATGGGAATTGTCCATAGATATGTGTCATTATCTCAGGATTGGATAGCTGACTAAAGCAGAGGAGCACAGTCTGTTTTCCAGCTCCACAGCTCTCTCGGCTGTGAGGTGTTGTGTTCTGTGTGGGTTTGGTAATGAAGACATGTTCCAGCATGGCTCACTGATATGACAGTAACTTCCCTCTGCTGGGGCCTGTCGCTTATCTGGGTAAATTTGCTCTGAAGAAGGAATGGGATTTGATGCTTGCCTTCTATGCCATAAGTCTTCACGCTGAAGGTGTAGTCTAATTGACACTGACGTAAACTCAGGATAAGCCAGCCAACGTTTAAGATGGTGTTAATGCTTTTTAAAGCACAATGCAACCCTATTGCAGGACTATAAACCCAAATAAAATTGGATTTTTGTGGCTTTGATCATTTGCTACTGGCTCTGTGCTGCTTGTTTTACAAGCTGTCAGATTGTCACACCATTTTATTTTGTAGGCTTTATGGTTTCAGCTGTAATTATGAGTGAAAGAAAGAAGCACAGCAGCTACAGGGAGCTTCAGCCAATGACACAAATGTCGCTGTTTCAGTCAAATTGTTCCCATGCAAATCCTGACAGAAATGACTAACCCAGATGATCCTATCCAGACTCCATCTCTATCGTATCCTGATGTGTGGAAGGAGAACAGAACAATCTCTGGGTAAGTGGTGGCCCATTTTGTGAGAGCTGTAGCACATTACGATGTTCTCAGCCTATGAATCGTAATCATTGCCTTCGGCATAGATCTGCATCTGGCAGCCATCAATTGGCAGTGCCCACATGTACATAACACGAAAGTGAAGGAATCAATTCATTACAAACTGCTGCTCTTCCGCTCGTGTTGTGTGGTAGATCTGGCAAGTGCGCTTACACATGTGTGTGCATAAACACT
Organism: Tachysurus vachellii; assembly: GCF_030014155.1. Lineage (NCBI taxonomy): Eukaryota > Metazoa > Chordata > Actinopteri > Siluriformes > Bagridae > Tachysurus > Tachysurus vachellii. The sequence continues at coordinate 21,797,344 of NC_083464.1, read as the reverse complement.
AACATTCACACTCTCTCATACCTTATAGTTGCAAACCCACAACTTCCCTTTTGAGTCAGTAAAGCCCAGAGAATCATTTTTGTTCCTTCACTATAAAACAGTCTCATCGTTACTTACATTCCTTATAATGTCTTCCACCTGCCTCCATTTATCTGCATTTATTGAGCAAGCGGACGCTTGATGTTTGGGCCGAGGAGCGGAGGATCAAAGTCTGTAAAGTAGCAGGTTACGAGCCCGGGCTCATGTTGGGAGGTCTTTCCCATAATTACTCCTGTTTTCTCTCTATAAATTAGGGCCAGAACAAGTGGATTAGAGGAGCGGAACTGCAGTGAGACAGTTATGGAGGGCCTGAGAAAGAGAGAGAGAGAGAGATCATGGCTAAATGTAGGTCCTGTTGGCATGAGCCAGGTGCACTGGTGCAGTAGTATTGTAATGACTCTTTACTGGATGTTTATTCCTTCAGCATCAAAGTGATTCGATGGCAGTGTAAAACATTTGAGGAAATGAGAAAAGGCATGTGGCACAATTGGGTTACAGTGGTGAAATATTTGGTTCATTGTGAGTACACCTCACAGTCGTGATGGTGATGTGTGTGTGTGTGTGTGTGTGTGTGTGTGTGTGTGAGAGAGAGAGAGAGAGAGAGAGAGAGAGAGAGAGAGAGAGAGAGAGAAACATCATTACAGAGCGAATTCTTGAAATTGTCAATAAGGAGAGCGAGAAAGCCTGCAGTGTTTTGTAGATAAGCGTATTACACTTTAATTGTTCCCTATGATGACACAATGCTTTTTCTGATCATTATTTTTTCATGATGAAGTAAAATCCTTCCATTATTTTTAAGCATTTTGATGAGAGGGGTCAAAGGAGAACAGCCAGGCTGGTTCAAGCTGACAGGAAGACAACAGTAACTAAATAATCACTCTTGAAATCTGCGGTGAGCAGAAATGTATCTCCGATTGCACAACATATCAAAACTTACGGTGGATGAGCTACAACAGCAGAAAGCAACGTTTCTTGCACTTCTATCACCAGTAACAGGAATCTGAGACTACAGTGGGACACCAAAGTGTTTCTGTGAACTCAGAGTAGAAGCCAATACGGTCTTCTGGTCTTCTCTTTATAGCCTGTGTGAACAAGGTTTACGTGTTGTACATTATGTTGCTTGTGTCATAACTTGAGGTTAATTTTCCATTCATATGTTACAATTTACACTCATGGGGGGAAAAGAAAGTGCATCCTCTTTCAGTTCTGTGTTTTTCGCAAAAAACTAAAGCAATTTTCAGAAACCATTGAGAAATAAATAATTACACCCTTCCTTCTATCACAATGATTAAGAGAGTAAATAGCAGCCAAGTGTTTCTACTGAAATGCTTAAGATTAAGGTTAGTGTGACTGACTCTATAAAAGCAAAAACTCTGGAGAACTCTGGTGAGTGTCTACATCATGCCAAGAAGAAAGGACATCAGGCACAAAGTCCGAGCAGCTGCTCATTTATGTGGGACAGGTTATAAGGACGTCTACTAGCAATTTGAAATTCACCATTCTACAGTGAAGAGGATTGTTTACAAAGTGAAAGCCTTCGAGAAGGTTGTTCATATTCCCAGGAGTTGAGGTTCCAGCAAATTCAATCCTAGGTCTGAAGATTAAATGCTCAGATACAGAAAGAAACCCCTAAAGAGCTACATGATGTGTACTATAGGCCTTTGTATGTACATTAAATGTTAATGAGAGTACAATCAGAGACATACTGAACAAGTATGGTGTTTGTGGAGTGGTGGCTCGGAAAAAGGTCTTCTCTACAAAAAGAACATGTCAGCATGAATATGTCATATGACAGATTCTGGACAAACCACGAAATACTAGAACAGTAACAAACGCAAATCTATATATATTTATATATACTAAAACGCCTCCGCCTTGTGTGTGTGGAGTTTGCATGTTCTCCCCGTGCCTCGGGGGTTTCCTCCGGGTGCTCCGGTTTCCTCCCCCGATCCAAAGACATGCATGGTAGGTTGATTGGCATCTCTGGAAAATTGTCCCTAGTGTGTGTGTGTGTGTGTGTGTGTGTGTGTGTGTGTGTGTGTGTGCCCTGCGATGGGTTGGCACTCCGTCCAGGGTGTATCCTGCCTTGATGCCCGATGACGCCTGAGATAGGCACAGGCTCCCCGTGACCCGAGGTAGTTCGGATAAGCGGTAGAAGATGAATGAATGAATGAATGGTTCTACATGCCATTGAAATATAGGGGCACTTATTATTTCCACCTGGTTACTGAATGTTCGTCTTGCAAAAAATAAAAACCTGCAAATGAAGGACTTTCGTTTTTTTCATGTATTTGTTTGTCATAATTAAATATGTTCTAGTCTTATTCAAAAGTTTCTATGCAGTACTCAGATTTGGATATTTTTAGCATGGCTATCAGTGGCTGCTTTTGATTACAGGACCGGTGTCTGGAGTGTGATGCCCCAAGCGGTACTGAAATCTTTTGAGCTCTTCTGTATATCTGTTGTGAGTAAACACACTCAAACAATGCTAGATATCTCTAAGATCCCTTTGCTTATTAGAGCAGCATGGTTTACTCTGAAGTGTATACAAACACAGACATACACACACACACACACACACACAGGGTGGTGTTGGATGGTAATACTCAGGCAGATTAGCCAGTTGTGTCTCTGTGATGAGCTCAGACATCTCATCTATCCCCCTCTGTGACCACTTGATGGTAATCTGACTCGTTCCAAATGCCGCTTAACAGTTTCAAGACATCTGGGATGTAAGGGACATCATTTATGGCATCCATGTTTGAGAAAAAGTGGCACTGTGATTGCAAGCGTCTTCCAGATTCTTTGGTTTCCTCCCACCTCCCAAACACATTCAAGTAGGTGAAGTGACTATGTTAATTTTTACCCCTAGGTGTGAATTAGTGTGTACTGGGGTCCTTTAAGCGTATATATTCACACTTCACTTCATATGTTCAGTGGTCTCAGGACTGCCTCCAGATCTACCGCATCTCTGATAAGGATAAAGAAGGGAATGAATGAATAAATGAATGGATGGATGAAAGGATGGATGAAAGGATGGATGGATTAAAAAAAAAAACTGGACATATGCAGATTGCAAGGAACATTGTAATAACAGAATAATATTATCAATCACTTAAATACCATATTTCTCCTTGCCTTCTCTCTTTTCCACTCCTTTTCTTTTTTTTTCTCTCCACATTATGATTATTTGTTCATTGTGGACATGAGGAGAGAGCAAGAGGGCAGTATTGTGTGGCCACTTATCCCTGCCAGCTGGTATGGAACTAATCAGAGCTGAAATAGTTCTCATTAAATATGAGCTGCTTTTTTTCTTGTGACAGGTTTTGTGAGTGTGTGTGTATGTGCTAGTGTGTGTGTGTTAGTGTGTGTGTCAGATTGGACTGTGTAATTGTGCAACAAGTTTATTACAGACATTAGACTTGCTTTCAGCCTGTGTTCCTCAGCATGTGCAAAGAAAGCACAAACATACATTTAATCCACTCTTTCTACAGCCCCTCACCCTCACCCTCACCCTTCCCCTCACCCCCACCCTCCCCCTCGGGTAAAAGTAAGATGAGAGGAGTTTCTTGCTGATTGCTTCTTGACTTATGTTTAGATGCTCATGGCAATCGATACAGATGAAAGAGACCAGAAAAGTACAGACTGTAAGAAAGAGCACAATCAGAGATCACGAAGAAAAAGATTGACGTGTGTGTGCGTGTGTGTGTGTGTGCATGTGTGTGTGTGTGTGTGTGTGTCTTATTCAGGGCAGCACAGTTGGATGTTTCAAAGAGAAAGATTTATGGCAGAAGTCAGATTGTCAAAGATGCCAAAGTTGAAAAAAAATGAAGGCGAAGGCTTGTTACTATGAAATAAGAACTGAAGTAATAAATTTGCAACATGGGCATAAAATGAAGGCGGATAGAAAAGAGACAGATGAAGGTTCAGGAGCAGGACGAAAGCGAGAGGTGCTGGGAATGTGGGAATGGAGGCACGCGTCCAGCTGGCCGAGGCTTGCAGTTGCATGATGAGCCAGAGCTGCAGAGCTGGGCTGCTGGCCACAGAGCAGAGCTGCACAGGGATGGAGGGATTGAAGGATGGAGAGATGGGGGGATGGCTGGATTTAATCTCTTCCAGGTCTAAGAAAATGCAGGTCTATTCCAGAGAATTAAGCTTCCATAGCAAGGTATACTGATTCTCCTACATCTAGTGCCATGAGTGTACTGTGGAATCATTCGCTTTTATATGTGAAGCTTTCTTTTATCAGCAGTTTGATAGGTTGTGATTAGACAGTCATATTTACTGAAGACATATGTACTGTATTCATTTATGAACGTATGAACTTTATCAGTTGAAGTATTTAATTTATTTTCTTGGTTTTTTTTTTCTCTCTTTAGAAAACACTCTAATGTAATTGTCTTGCATAAAAGAATATTTTTCTTTACAAGTTTGGGCATCTGACAGGTGTGCCAATGTCTCTCTCTCTCTCTCTCTCTCTCTCTCTCTCTCTCTCTCTCTCTCGCTCTCTCTCTCTCTCTCTCTCTCTTGCTCTCACTCTCACTCTTCCTCTCATGATTCCTGGCCTAACATTGTGGTTGAAAAGTAAGACTCCTGGCACACACTGCCTTCCTCACAATAGTGTGATTTGCACGTCCTCACAATAGAAACTCACGTCTGAGATAAATCACGCCGACATTCACGCGGTACACGAGAAACAAGGCCAGGAAACATGCATTGGCCAGGACTAAAAACCTGCCTGGGAAAAAAAATATTTCTCCCTCCTGTGCCACACACACATGTGTTAAGACGCAATACCTCATCTGTTTCTTGAGAGAGAAGATGTGACATTACACGCTTTGTGTCATTTGTATATGGCTGTAAGTATTATGTCAGCTTCACCATAGAGCTGCTTTTAGAGCACTGAATGATTTTAGTATCTGAGATTTGAGATTTCAAGGTGCTCAATGATTGATGTAAAGCATCACTCTGAAATACCAAACTTACTTGGATGAAAAAATATGCACTACATTTTGAAATAATTTAGGTATGTCATACAGTTTATTAAACAGCTTATGACATGACGCATACGGATAAGTATGGTGACCCATATTCAGAATTCGTCCTCTGTATTTAACCCATCCAAAGTGCACACACACAGCAGTGAACACACACACATCGTGAACACACACCCGGAGCAATGGGCAGCCGGTACCTTGCTCAAGGGCACCTCAGTCGGTATTGTCGGCCCGAGACTCGAACCCACAACCTTAGGGTTAGGAGTCAAACTCTCTAACCATTAGGCCACGACTTATGTGAACTGATCTTATTTTATTTCAACTTTAAAAGGACAGACTGGTCATAGAGCTTGATATGCTTGATGGTAAAGGTTTAACACTAAACACAAAGGTTTAACACTGAATATTCATTCATTCATTCATCTTCTACCGCTTATCCGAACTACCTCGGGTCACGAGGAGCCTGTGCCTATCTCAGGCGTCATCAGGCATCAAGGCAGGATACACCCTGTATGGAGTGCCAACCCATCGCAGGGCACACACACACACTGAATATTAATAATAAATTTACTTTTTAACTCAAAATATATTGCATTAACAATTTGACAGAAATTCTGTATGCATCAGGTTGTTTTCACTGTTTTCTGATCCTGTTGAAAGCAGTAGTCTGGAGTTAACTTCAGCTGAAGCTCGGCACGCTTCACGTCTGATGTAGACGCTAACTGCAATCAGTGACAAGCTGAGGAATGCAGTTGGTGTAATTTGTCACGTTACTTCATTTGTTATGGTTATTGATATATGACCATCCATCATTCGTAGAACAGGAGCATTTAATTGGTGCACTTGGTGGTGTGAGTGTCTGAGAACCCATTAAGGTTAATAATCCTTTAGAATATGAGATCTGCTCCATATTTGCAGGTATTCCTGCACAATGACATGCTACGCAGCCAAATGTGCAGCTAAGGACCAAAGGAAAATAATAAAAAGCAGCAAACAGTGAACCTAGTTCCTCTTATTTGCAGACTCGTGTAGACAAAAGTAACGTATGAAAACGAGATGGACGTTTTATTAGACGTGAAGGCAAAACTTGTGATTATAAGCCACGCCCCCAACCCCGCCCATACTCTGCTGCTTCCGGCCATAGTTTGTAAGTGATATCTCAATAAAAAGGTGTATTGAATAAAATCAGCTGTTTAAGAGATTTATGTTTCTAAAGAGCACATCTCACATGACAAGCTAGACTCAAGCTAGGCTTAAAACTGGAATTTCACTGTGATTAGCTTTAATGCGTTATTTTACAGGCAATTTATTAAAATAAAAAAGATAATCGAGAGAGAGAGAGAGAGAGAGAGAGAGAGAGAGAGATCCTTACTGAGCGATCTCTTCTAATCAACAGTAAGGTGGTAAATGCTGAGTCAGAAGCACAGCTGGTCAAATGCTCTGCACAAACACAAACAAACAGCTGTGATCTCAATCCTGCCACGCTCTGGCAGACTGAAGAACTGCATTTAAAACATCCTGTGGATTTCAAAAAAAAAAAAAAGAATCCCACAGCCAAATAAGAATAAACCATTAAAGCCGTTTTGATTCCCTTCACACTAGAATTAAACATGTATGATTTTGAGCGGTTACACGCAGATAAAGAACAGAGCTCTGTGTCCCAGCACTGGGATCAGGAACCACAGTTTTATTCGGGATAATCTTGCATAGTGGCAGTTTGCAGTCTAGTTCAAACCAGAACAAGAACAGATCTTTTGTAATGTGAACACATACTGACAGTTTGTCACTGCTGGCAACACATGAGGTTTCGCAGAGCCTACTGGATGTATTGGATTAGACGTGCTGTTCATGAATAGTGTGTAAGAAATTGAGAACAACTGTGTAATCCACTCCCTTTCTCTTTCTCTGTCCTGCAGAGAAACTGTACAACTCGACAGGAAGAGAGCTAAGAAGAGCTCTGTTCTCTCTCAAGCAGATATTTCAGGTAAGCTTCTTTTGTTTTTCTAAAAGTTTCTTACTTCTAGTGAGCAAGTGAATGTAAATGTGGCCTAATAAGACCAAATAAAGAAACAAAAAACACTGAATCTGTTATTCTGAATGAGAGTTTTGCTGCAAGGTTCGCTTTTCCTTTTAGAGCGAAGCATCACTGCCTATCAGTACAGTTAATCTGACTGATCAGCTTCATCCTGTGATGAAACACCTCGATCCTGATGGGACTGGTCTCTCCCAGGATGACCCGTTTCCCCTCGCTGTCTGAGGGATCACTGAACTGTTTGATCCAAATGATTGAAATTTTGTCACCTGATCCTGATCTGAGCACCTGTGGTAGAGTTTAGACCATCGTGTTAGATAGCGCTCCCTATCACCACCACCATATCGTCGCTGTCGGGCGGAATCCTCGTATCTCCAAAACCGTTATTTTTCAGGACATTAAAAAAACGCCGTAACTTATCTGCAGTGCACAGGGTTTAGTCCGCGTTGCAGTGGATTGTCTTGCACTAAATTCCTGTCCTCAGACGAGCACCAGAACTAGCGGGGGTCAAGATTTTTTTTTCTTTGAGCCCAGTGTTTTGAAGACATTTACCTCAGAAGACGTGTTGATTCGTTGCGACTCTTCTTGAGGAGAAATATGCCGTGAAGCTCTCCCAAGGAGTGAGGAAGAGGTGGACAGTTGAAGTGTCCAATGGAGTTATGAGATTTGCGCTCAAGCTATTTTCAAGACTTTAGATTGGTTAATAACTTGTAAAAATAACAGACCCACGTGGGGACTGACCAATAGCATCGATATGTGAAAAAATATGAAATTGACCAAATTTGGACATACGAGGTTTCCGCCCGACAGCGACGATATATAATATATTTAGGAAGCACAGTGCTCATGCAGTACAGTTCCAAGGCTTTTTAAAAGCTTTCTGTTCAGCTTGTGGTGTCTCAACACTTCACTAAAACAGTTTGTGGAGATTTTTCCTTTAATTTGTCACCTGTATTTATATGGGAGCGTGACTTATTGGGCGTGCATTAATATGATATCAACTGACTTCCAGCGAATGTTTAAAAAATGAAAAAGTTAATTAATATTTGTGAATAAATTTCAAGATGCATGTGCAATGCATGCTAGTGTGTGTAGCCTGGTGGATAAGGTGTTAGGGCATGTGATAGCGTCGTGGTTAAGGTGTTGGATCACTGATTGGAAGGTTATGAGTTTAAATCCCAGGTCTACCAAGCTGCCACTGCTGGGCCCCTGAGCAAGGCCCTTAACCATCAGATGCTCAGTTGTATAAAATTGTGATGAAATGTAAGTTGCTCTGGGTGACTATTAAGGTTTTTGTGTGTGTATGTTTGTGTGTTTATGACTTTTGTGAACTTTTCCCACAGTAATCGGCAAATCTGCCTGGTTTGACCTTGTGGTAACATTTGGCTGATCCCAACACACAAAACTGATTATTTTTTATTCATTTGGCTGCAAAACTCTGGAAATAGCGAAAATGTTTCCTTTAGCTTGGCCTAACAGTGGTTAGGGTTAAAGTCAGATTCAGGTTATAGGTATACCATCAGTTAGCTGCATTAATAATGATATCACTGGAAGTCCAAGTGTGTGTGTATGTGTGTGTTTATGTATGTGAGTGTTTAAAATCTGGATATCTGGGAAGTTTCAATTACATTGCTGATGACAGGTGTGACAGTTTAAAGAATTTTTGTCATCAGCTAGATGCCTAAGAAAGACACACACAAACACACACACACACAGACACACATTATTTGAGAAATACCTAAGATGCTTATTTATTTACACACAGGCACAAAATATCGCTGTATTCTGAGCAGTGTAGTTCACAATAATCCAGCCACATACACAGGAATTCCCTGTCATTCCAGACTTTTTGGTTTACAGAAGTCCAAATGTCCAACCCTCTAATTATTTTTACATCAGTGATTGGGTGCGTCCTTAAAAATGTCAGCAGTGGAGAAATGCTGGCTATTGCAATGCTTTGGATGCAAAGCAGAGAGACAAGCAGAAAGTGGTGCAATCAAAGATTTTGCGAAGCATGCCCAGACTGCAGGTGCGTGTGTGTGTGTGTGTGTGTGTGTGTGTGTGTGTGTGTGTGTGTGTGTGTGTGTGTGTGATTAAAAGCTATTCATTGCCACATATTATACTGCGAGTTTAATGAGCTCTTAGGCCTGGTGAGGGTTGCCGAGCCACACTTAGCAACCAGAAGTTGCCGAGCCCCAAACACACAGGGTTACCATGGTCAGAGGAAATGAAGTGCGGAGTAGAATGTGCACTTTGGACTGTGTTTGAGGGTCATATACTATATAGCTAATGAATCACAATGACTCTCACAACATGCATAAAGCTGCAAAATCCCAACCCCCAAACAAATCATGTCATTATCAAAGCCGTGAATATTTATAATTAAATAGAAAAAAAAAGCTCAGAATAAGTGACTGACTGGTTTGAGCTTTGTGTGACATTGTGTTACAGTGTCTGCTGTTAAAAAGCATTATATACACTGTATTTCTGCTCTGTCCCTGCAGGATGATAAGGACCTGGTGCACGAGTTTGTGGTGGCTGAGGGACTCATATGTCTCGTTAAAGTCGGGGCAGAGGCTGACCAGAACTACCAGAACTACATCCTCAGAGGTACTTTACAAAAAACTAACAGTAGAGTCGTACTGCACTGGAAATCTCAGGCTTGTTCGTTTATTATTGTCAGACCTAGCAGGCTCTGAGATTTCACTGGATTGTGCCTCACACAAAATGAAGACCAAATGAATGAAGTTGAAACGGTTCCACACTCAGACATAAACAGCTTTCCAAATTACATATAAATGTGATACCTAATAATGTGTTATAATACTCTCACACACATAGAGTCTTTTTCGTAATGAATAGTCTCTGCTGCTCTCTTATTTAAATCTGTGGAACATTTTTTATATTTCTATACACAAAATACTGATACTGTACCTTTAACTTGACCTTATTGTGGATTACAACTCTATTGCTTAAAATCTTAGAATCCCAAAGTTTATATATGTATTTAGTGTACATGTTCAACCATCTTGGTATAACTTACATGCAAAGGCTAAGCTATGCACCATCATCATACACCATCATGTGTTGACCAGCCACATTCTGTAGAGGTAAGGGGTCAGGCATGTAGCAGGAGTTTTGTGTTTACAGGGTGATTAAGAACCTCCATTACAAGGTGGCATCATTTCACCTGTCACTTACAGAGTCGAGGCCTCACACACTTGAGCGGACAGTAAAAAAAAACTGAACCCCTTTAAGACCTCTTTTAGATCAGTGCTTCCATCAGAAACAAACTTTTCATTGCTCTTGTAAAATTGAGCCATGTTACACGACAGATTTTTGAAACACATATTTATAGGCAATTTTTTATGTGCTGGTTCTCACACACACAAACTCACACATATATACACACACACATACACACATGACAGGTATCTTTCAGGCCAAGTTTATGTGACACATCTGCTAAATGCTGCTGTAAATGACACATGAATGCACATCTTCTTCCAAAACTACTACTACTAGCCCCAAATTAGGCCAAATATAGAATATAACACTGGTTAACAGCTTCCAATATGAGTTAGGACTTTGACCAATATCAAGGTGCACACTGAATATAAAAATATTCATTCATAAATAAAGAAAATTACATTTCGGAGTGTTTGCATTTGAATAACATTGCACTGTCCTGTAATTACTGAAATCTTTAAATTGCTTTTGATGAGCTCTGATTAAATGCAGTTAGTAGACGGTGTAGAAGTGAACCATATTGAACAGTTGTAACATTTATCATTAAAAGTCATTCAGTTACTGAAGAAATAAGTGAGCCGTGTGACTAAATGTTTTGATAGATATTAAGGCAAGTTCTATTCTTTCACAATTAAAAAGACAAGCAAAGCTTGTGAGCTCCTCAAATGCTTTAAAGTCCTGCTCAATTTGGCTGTCATCTTCCAGGTGCTGGGTGTGTGTAAGTGGAGCTGGTGGCCACTGACCACGGCATGTTTATGTGCAATCAGTGTGCACTAGTTATAGGTTTGACTGACACACACTCCAGGTTGATTAGGCCTTCAACAACTAAATCTAACAGAGGAGTGGAATGAAGATAAACCAGACGTAACCACAGGATGATTAGTCTGCACTTCAGTGTGTTTCAGGGCACTGCTTAAACACATCCTGTCTGGATTTAACCACTCGTTTACCCGATGGCCTTAATTTCCTCCGAGCTCGAATAACAAATACTAATATGTTTCTGATATGGAATAAGTTATGCGTATGTTATGGCTGAATTATAAAGAAGAATTTCATGAATGCTGTGATGGGTTGGTCCAAGGTGTCCCCCCACCTTGTTCCCCAGGGCTGCTGGGGAAAAACTCCAGGATCCCTGTGAACCCGTGTAGGATAAGCACTACCAGAAATGGCTGGATGGCTGAAAGGATAGATGAAACTGCATCAAGCTGATTCAAATTAATGGAAGGAAAAAACATGTAAATAAAACTTTTGCATCAGATCTTAAAGAGACTTCTTAGAAATGTGAAACTGAGCGTCAAGGACAACGTTGATTAAAATGAGCTTCAGGCTTAGTAAATCACACTGCAGGTGTCAGTTTGTTCCGCTGTTATATTTTACATCTGTGATACTCTAAAATGTTTAAAAAAAAACAAACAAAAAAAAACACTACACAATCTTTCATTTGCACTAGTTTGATTAATGGTCATTTCAGTCAATCAAAATCTACTGATTAGCTGAAAGTTTGCTTGTGTAAAACTCATTGATTTTCTTTATCGCTTGCAGACTTGTTTGTTAGTTTGAGCTTGGTGGTTAGATTAGGGCTGCTGATACAGAAACCAGGCTCACCACTACTTAAGCTTCTCATGACCAGCTAATGAAAAAAGCACAACATAGATCAGTTTCTGTTCCATGTGCATTTCAAGCTTTTTAAGATTTCACACACACACACACACACACACACATATTTACATATATACAAACTAAATACAGACATACGTACCAATGCACTGCTCAAAATCTATAGGTTTCTTCTGAGAACTTACGTACCACACACACACACACACACACACACAAACTACATACACACAAGGAGCTTGAGATTTACAACTGGCCTTATCCTCCACAAAACAGAACGTCAAAAGATACACAAAACCCCACATCCCGTCTCACACACTCGCAGAGACCCCACACACTCTCTAGGGAGAATGCTACATGTCATGTTTAGATATGCCTGCTTTACTGCTGGTCTGCTGGAACGGTTTGTGAGTCTGCGGGATCTTGCCTAGTAAAACGAGAAGCCTGAGACCCCAGCGCAGGCCCCCCAGCCAAGCACAACAGACACAGCAGCAGCATCTGATCCACAGGCTGCAGTGGTGATAGGGGGGTTACGATGAGCCCCAGGTGCTGCTTCTATGTCTCCCTCCAATGTACCTCCCTCAGGATGCGCTTGCTGGGTTCAGGCCAAAAGACAGCAGAGAGGAGCGGACGTTCATCATGCAGCACTGCCTGTCTGTGAAAAGGATTGGAAGGAATAGAGGCACACTCAGGAAAAATACATAACAACTTTACCTTTCTCTTGTCAGTGACATCCCAAGAGATTTTTCAAATTCAAAATCATGCCTGTATAGCTTTAAAATATCACTTTCTCCTTCACTATCCCATGAAGACCGCCTACTTGTTCCTAACGCAGGCAGCCAGGGTCCATAAATTCATTAAGTCACACAGATATTAAACTTCTAAACAAACACGGTGTTGATTCACCGTCAAACCTGCCGCTAATTCTATCACCATCATACTCTGTGGATGGAGATGTTGTCATCTTAGAAAATACCTCTTGCAACAGAAAGAAATATTACATTGAAGAATAAAGCTGATCACTCAGAAGACCCACAGAGCCACTGAGGTTCCTTTAATTTGTCACCCATCTCATTAGCATGAATATCTAGGATCCTTAAGTATTCATATTCTTCAATGTAAACACACTGAATAGTCAGGTATCTACAGATTATTTGTATTGTAGAACCACCATCAAGCTGTAGTAAAACAAGCACTAATTTGCATACTTGTGAGTCCTTGTGGTCGTCATGGCATTAATATGATGGATAAAGTCTTTGATTTATTACTGTAAATGTTTGCTGTCACTATAGAGATGTGTTGGATTGATGTTTGTGTGTTCAGTGTAAAGCCTGGCTGATAAAGCCCACGCTGGTCTTCCCTCATTCAGCCGGTTCTGTGGCTAAACCCCCAGGCTATTGTAGTGATGGAAGTGTGTGGTTGGCATAAAGAAAAAAGTGTATAGTATTTACCTTGCGTTCTTATTAAGTATCTTCTCCATAGATGCTGTAGTACATCTCATCCTTACCAATGCACTGCTCAAATTCTATAGGTTTCATCTGAGGGCTTCACTTACGTACAACACACACAAACACAAACACACGTACATAAACACACGTACACACACATATGCGTGCACACACAAACACGTGCACATACAAGCGTGCACACACAAACACACGCAAACAAACGCATGCGCACGCACAAGTGTGCACACACACACGCTTATACACATAGACAAACACATAAACACATGCTCACACACAAACTTATACACATAGAAAAACACACAAACACATGCACACACAAGCATGCACATACACAAACACATGCACATACACAAACACACGTACATAAACACACGTACACACACATATATGCGTATACACACAAATGCATGCACACACAAACACATGCACATACAAGCGTGCACGCACAAACACATACACAAACACACGCACACAAACGCATGCGCACGCACAAGTGTGCACACACAAACTTATACACATAGACAAACACATAAACACATGCTCACACACAAACTTATACACATAGACAAACACACCCAAACACAGGCACACACACAAGCATGCACACACACAAACACATGCACATACACAAACACACGTACATAAACACACGTACACACATATATACGTATACACACAAATGCATGCACACACAAACACATGCACATGCAAGCGTGCACGCACAAACACATACACAAACACACGCACACAAACACATGCGCACGCACAAGTGTGCACACACAAACTCATAGACAAACACACACAAACACATGCTCACACACAAACTCATACACATAGACAAACACACACAAACACATGCACACACACAAGCGTGCACACACAAACACATGCACATACACAAACACACACAAGCATACACACAAACACATGCACACACAAACACATGCACACACAAATGTACACACAAACACAGACAAACAAACACATGCACACACAAGCGTACACACACAAACACATGCACATAGACAAACACAAACAAACACATGCACACACACACACATGCACACAGACACAAGCGAACACACACAAAAAGGTTTAACAATGTTTATATCCTTCTACAGCTCATGACTGTTTGCTCTCTAAGTATGAGGGTTGCTCAGTTTTCCCACTCAGCGCATGACTTTCCTCTATAAGCTCATTACAGGTACTGGGTCTTCTGTCAGCAACTGAATCTCCACATGAGCAGAGAAGCACTTCAACTCAATTGAAGCCTATGTGAAATAGTTACCAAGATAAGTAGGGAGAGCCCGAGGCCTGAGCTGAAGACAAATCTGCATGTGAATCTGCTTCCTACAAAGAGTCCACATGCTAATGACTCAGCAGTACCATTGTGTATTTGTTTTTACAAGAGCGCTAGTCCCTTGTTTTGGCAATGCTTTCAAAGATTCCCTTCAACTCTCTCTAGGCTTTGAAATAAAACACTGTATCACATGAGAACGTCTCCTATTGCAGAGAGTCTTTCAAACTCATTAGCTCAACACTGTCCCCTAACTGTACTAAAGTGTGCCCAGTGCTGGGAAACAGTGCTGCTCTGACTAGCACAACACTGTGAGGGGAGGTCAGGGCCACGGGAGGATACGACGGAGTGAGAGAAGGAGAGTAAGAGAAGGACGAGTCCTTGGCCTATTTCTGGCTGTCTCTGACATGATGTGAGATCCATAAAGCTGCACTTACTTCATTTAGCTTTCCTTTAGCCGCCTGTTCTGTATCACAGAGTGTCTGCTGGCACAAACCTACATACAGCTACATGCTTAGTGCCAAAATATGCAGTTTGTGCCAGTGCCAATGTGCAGTGTCTCAGGGCTTTGAGGTGGATTTTTGGATTTTAGGCCGTAAGCCTATTGAAAAAAAAATTCTGCTCCAAAAAAAAAAAAAAAAAAAAATTCCTGCTTTTTTTATGTAGACTACAGTATTGTTTCGATTGTTAAGACTTTTTCTAGTTTTTCAGAAAGATTTTCTGGGTTTCTTCTCCTGTCTGTGCTCCTTTTGTGTTTGTGTTGTCCTTGAGGTTGTAGAAATTCCACTACTTCTCTCTTCTCCCAGTGCACAGAGACTCTTAAGTGAAAGGCCAGGCATTGTTTGGTCAGCAGTAGCGCTGGTGATTCTGTTTGACAACTGTGTGTGTGTGTATGTGTGTATGGGACAAGACAGAGCTATACTGAAGATAAACGACATTTTTATACAGCCTTTGAACCTCCTCCTAATCTCTGTTGTTGGATTGAGAGGTACTTTCCCCCCCTCATGAAGTACACCAGGCACTGTAGTCTGCTCCAGGAGGGAATCCGCAATGTCCTGCTGTGTTAACAGAATTCGACACCACAAACACATAATAAGCTCATTGGGGATAGTGAGTGCTGGCTACAGCCTTCAACGTCTTTTGTGGTCATACATCCTTTTTTTTTTTTTTTTTGTCTTTTGAGCCTTTCTTCCTCGGTTCGTCTTAAGGCACGATAATAAAACATGGCTTATGGTGAATGGAGGCGTGATTTCTCCTGAATTTCTATGTGGACACTATTATTTCACACGATATTACTTTCACACCAGGATTCCTAACCTTGCACTGTTTGGAACTGACATACTCTTTCCTTGGAGGGATTACCTCACTGAGGCAGCACGTACTCGGCAGGCGTCCTCAGAGCAGCAGGGCAGGGCTTCCCTCCTTGAAGGCCAAGACGGAGACGAAACAGGACCTGCCGGGCCTTCACCCAAACACAGCAGAGCACAGCAAGCTCTCAGCAAACCACAACACACGTGGCCAACGCAGTCGGCTACATCAAGGTTAAAAACACATTCCACACTCTCGTTAGAGCGGTCAACAAAGCGTCCGCCCAAAGAGTTTAAAAAGTCTGGACTTGTTTCCCCTTTAAAGTGTTCTCTCAGACTCTGCAGCATGCATCTTAGTCATCACTGGTGATTGAACTGAAGGAAAATGGCCGAGGCCATAAGTTACAAAGGATTTTCTTTGCCATTGTTTAAAATGATCAGTGAGGTTCATTCCAATTGCAAACGTTTACCAGAAGTGCGTTCTATTTTTACCATTAGACTTAATTGCGTGCAACTCCTTGCCAAAAGCAAGAGACCTTAAAACAAAAACACTTGTACCATCAGTGCAAATAACACAATCCTTTTCTCTTATCCTTTTGTTTTCTTTCAACAAGAGTTTCTCCTAATGATCTGTTAACCTCCAAAGCCATTAGCTTCCTGGTTTGATTAAAGAGAACGTGATGATTGAAACCATACATCGGAAGTAGGCAGAGCCGTAACGTTATCTGCGACGTGGCCCGCGTGCGGCTTCGGGGCCACTGGAAAAATATCTTAGCGTTTGTTTGACCATTTTGTGGCTCTGTATATGTTTGTGTGAGAAGTCGCTGAGGGTAGTGTCTGATTCTTTTGAGATCACTAGAGCAGCTGACTGTGGTCCAGGACCACCTGGCTGACCTACATTCACAGACACACACACACACAGACACACACACACACACACACACACAAACACACACACACACACATTCTGCCTAGCTCTTATGCACTGTATCCGTTTAACCTTTTGCAGTGTTCAAGAGCATTGTTTGTCTCAGCTGTGCGAGTTGACATATGCTGGTTTCCAGTGATTAATTATGAGCACAGATGTACAGTACAGTATTTCTTTCTCTGCGGCTGCTCGTTGACTTTTACAGACAGACCACATATTTTTTCCACATGCTACTCCTGATCTAAGCTGAAATCTCTGGTGTGACAAGATAATAGGTGCGAAAACATGACACACAGTCGGCTCATACATAACTAGTAGTACAGCGCTCCCACAATTCAACACTGAATCTTTATCAGCTGTGGCTCTGCCTCTTCAATTATTATTCATTCTCTCTCTCTCTCTCTCTCTCTCTCTCTCTCTCTCTCTCTCTCTCTCTCTCTCTCTCTCTCTCTCTCTCTCTCCCTCTCTCTCTCTCTCTCTCTCTCTCTCTCTCTCTCTCTCTCTCTCTCTCTCTCTCTCTCTCTCTCTCTCTCTCTCTCTCTCTCTCTCTCTCTCTCTCTGAAGTTCCTGAGAAACCAGAAAATGTCCCAAACTGTCCCAGGGCAGCAAAATCTCTGTATTAGTGCTCCCTGAACTCTTTATCCTCTTGGCACTGCCTCTTTCAGTTGGTTATTTTCCATTACATTTCCTAAAAGGTGTGGTGGAAGAGCAAACAGTTTTATCTCGTCACAACAAGCAGAAATGCATTACAGTTTAGATTTAGAGATGATTCATGGTTGATCTCGCAAGTGTAAATTTGTCCAGCAACATTCCACTGAGGGCACGGTGGCTTAGTGGTTAGCACGTTCGCCTCACATCTCCAGGGTTGGGGGTTCGATTCCCGCCTCCGCCTTGTGTGTGTGGAGTTCTCCCCGTGCCTCGGGGGTTTCCTCCGGGTACTCCGGTTTCCTCCCCCGGTCCAAAGACATGCATGGTAGGTTGATTGGCATCTCTGGAAAATTGTTCGTAGTGTGTGATTGCATGAGTGAATGAAAGTGTGTGTGTGCCCTGTGATGGGTTGGCACTCCGTCCAGGGTGTACCCTGCCTTGATGCCCGATGACGCCTGAAATAGGCACAGGCTCCCCGTGACCCGAGGTAGTTCGGATAAGCGGTAGAAAATGAGTGAGTGAGAGTGAGAATATTCCACTGATTACGACTTCCATTTGCATTTTGTTGATCAAGCTCTCTGTGTCATTTGTCATTGCGCCACATTGGCTAGATGTATAAACCGTGTTGCGTGATGACTTCTAGTCAGCGGCAGTTCACAGAACAAGGCAACCGGCTCACAAAGCCTGTGTGAAAGCAAAAGTAATGTGTACACCCACAGCAGTACATGCACATGCCATTGGCCTACCACAAGACCTCCCAAGGAAGGCAGCACACCATATGGATGATATATGGAATCATTTTGCTATGGTTGTATATCAGTTTGTCAAGACAAAATGTGTGAAATGATACATGCTAGTTCAAATATTCAGAGACATATAGGCTTTCTTAGATTTATTTGGGTAATTGTCAGGTGCAGACAGTTTGGCAAGGGGATTCGGGGTGTTTCCCAGTGCCTTTTGTATGCCTCCCTTTGGTTTTCAAATCTTTGTGCAAACACAGCAGTTCTTTAGTACTCTTCAGCTGTTTCTTCATCTCCGCCCACTTCTCTCATGTCTAGGTTTAATGTTCAGCTGATATATTCTCCCTTGAAAATCATTCAGTTGGTAATTTTGGATGTAATCATTTGGAGCGTATTAGAAAGCTTGTGTGTTTGACCTCAAATTTGGTAAGGAAGCCTAAGCCGTAGACAATCGTTTGTTGTGCGGAATAATCCAGGACATGAAATTAAAGTAAATTTATGGAGGCAGGTCATCCGAGTGGAGCATGTTAATGCAGAGTCGTATAGGTAATGACTAATAGTTGCTATGAGCCTTGACTGAATATGATTTTGACATATGGCAGGTCATTGCAAAAACAGCACGAGTGTCCTCTGTAGTGCCATAACGATTCACCACGGTTCATCCTTCAACATTTTTTATGGTCATGAGTTATTTTTGCTATGCTCTCTGAGCTCTATGTGTTTCTGTACAAGGGCAGGTGAGAATGTTTAAGTGTACAGCCTTAAAAAACACTGCTCATTTTCCAAGTTTCCAATGAGTTCAGTTTTCAATAGATGATGAAATGATGTAAGAGAAATAAAAATGACATTAGTGGTAAGTATGTTCGCTTCACACCTCCAGGGTTGGGGGTTTGATTATCGTATGTTTGTAGGGCTTCTATGTTCTTCCCATGTTTTAAGGATTTCTTCCAGGTACTTCAGTTCCCTTTCTCAGTCCAAAGACATGTGTTGTAGTGAAGTGAGATGGTGTGTGTGATTGTTTTCACCCTGTCGGATGGGTTAGGCTCCAGTGTGGACCCTGCGACCCTGTGTAGGATAAGTGCTACAGAAAATGGATGGATGTATGCATGGACGGAAGGACGGACGGACGGACGGACGGACGGATGGATAAAAAAAATGACTGTGAAATCATAGAATGCCTTTTCTTACATTGTTCTGTTAAAACACGGATTCTGACTGAGACTACCTCAGGGCTGGGATAGGTCATTTCAGTAGCTGCAGCCATTTGCTAGCATTGCACATTTTGGCTGTGATTATGCATCATTATACTTTGCTTATTTGAAATGAAATACTTCCAGGCTCTTAAGTCTCTCAAATCAACAGAGTGCTAGTTAAAGTAGCATGTCTGATTGGACGCCAGTCAGACGCAGCCTGGGTGGTGATGTGGTGAGAGCGATTAGAATGGGGACTTCTTGCTGATAGACAAATGATGATCTCCTGCTGAATATACATTGTTCAAGCCCAATACAAATAACATTTTAATTAGACTGTAATTTTAAAAAAAAAAAAAAAAAAAAAAAAGACAGTGGAACGAGAAGCCGTATCAAATCTCAAATCTAAGTCAGTTGAGACAGGGAGAAAGGTTTGAGCTGAGTTTACAGGAAAAGCTTATTAAATATTTAGAACACTCTTAAAGTCTACTTACAGAGGATGTCATATACAGTATTTATGCTTCTGATGGAACGGTATTTATAATAACCTGCCCAATACTTTCTGTAATGTGAAAACTTTTTTTTTTTTCTAACCGAGTGGATGAAAAAGCTAGCTGTGGTAGAGAAGATTGTTGGTCCATTGCCTTGAAATCCCTCTGAAAAGAAATGTAGCATGCTCATACAGTAAGAGCATGCGCACCAAGCTTGGCTGACCCAGTTCTGAGGAAAATTCGAAATAAAAATGAAACACGTGTGGGAAAGCAGAGAAAATAATACAGCAGAGTGAATCATGCAAGAAGGGACCTAGAGGGAAAAAACTGCTGTTATTTTGGCTGTGTGCTTGTTGAATGGAAGTGAACTGCAGTATTGAGTCTGCGTGATTTCTCTTCTGGGGTTTCCGTCATGTTTCGAAGGCCGATGAGCGGGTTCATTCCTTCGGCCGGCTGTGGTGAGGGTCTCGTCGTGCATTCCTGCTGCCGTGACTGAGTGATTGCTGTGGTTAGGTGGAGGGAGAGGTCTCTAGACCAGCCTTCCCACAATCCTTTGCCAGCCTTTCCGTTTGGCTCCACAGGACAGCCGCAGCACTGGTTCACACGGTCTACAGTCGCCCCGTCCGAGGTCTTTGTGCACATTGTAGAGAAATGCAAACATCCGTGCCAAAAGCTGGAGAAGCAGAAAAGCAAGCCGTTTACACAGTGCGAGAGCGAGTGCTGAGTGCCAGGCAGCTTATTAAACACTTACAGTCTCTCTAGGAGGGGTAAAAGATGTTTCTCTTTCATTTATTTTTTTCTGCATTCGTTTTTCTTTCCTATTCAAACCAGCATGTTTTGAGAGTGGATGCTGGCCTGCCAATGCCTCATTACTCTTTCTGTGCAGAGAGTGTTTGAGGCAGGAGAACGGCCTAGTGAGCTTGTTATTGCTGTGAGATTTGTAAGATAATGCTCAAAAACCATTTGTTTCTACTCCATTAACCTAAAAAGTGTGGAACTACGAGAACCTGATAAAAAATAATAAAGAAAATGTATTTTCTGAACAGATGCACAAGACCTTTATAAACCAAGGTCAGATTTAGATTTGATAGGTAAATACATGAAAGAAAGAAAAAAAAAACTCGGAAATGAAGGATTATAGGATAGTGGTGGCACAGTACGATGCTAAGCTTGGGTTCCTGTCGGTGTGAAGTGTTGCCTGTTCTATCTGTGCCCATGCAGGTTTTGTTTTGGTTCTCTGGCTTCTTCTTATTCCCAAAAACCTGTATGTATGTAGGTGAATTGGTTGTAGGGGTGAATGTGTTGGTCCCCTGTAATAGATTGGCATCCGTTCAAGGGTGTATTCCTGTCACACCCTGTTCCTGAAAATCCTGGGATTAGGTCAGGATAAAGATTTACCCTCATTTACATGAAGTGGTTAAAACGAACGAACGATTGAGTTTTGTAGGAAAATTGTCCGGTGTTATATTGAGAGAATCTTTCTTTGCAGACTTTAGCTTTGCACATTTTTTAAATGGTTATGTATCTCCTGTTTGCTTTTTATATAAATTCTTGTTTCTTCTAACACACTAATATACTAACAGAATAAAATACTAAAATAAACATGTAGGACAAAATGGATATAAAGCATGTAGGGTGTCTAAGACCTTTGCGTAATACAGTAGGGGTGTATGAGAAGAATAATATAGTCATTTTAGCATGGAGTTGCCCAGTCAACCTCAAATCCCAATTCTCAGATTGCGTGTTGGCTTAGCAGCCGGCTGAGAGCGCAGAGCTCCGTCAGTAGGAGGAGTTGACTTAGCAGCGATTACTCAAGCTGTGCTCTTTAATTACCCATCAGTTTCTTCTCACTCACACACATTCCTTCTCTCACTCTACCATACACCCCTCAGACAGGGCCACAGGTGCAGCGTCAGTCCCGACCACAATGACCTGTCAGATGCTGACGGCTGATGTGAAAAGAGCTGTGTTTGGAGTTAAAGAGGAGTCAAGTGAGGTATACAGTAATGGCTGTTGTCACTGACTGTTTGATGAGATGTGGGATGAGGGAGGGAGGCTTCGGAGAACGTACAGGTGTTTCAACCAAGAGCAGACTATATGTCCAATACCGTCAGTACGTCATTAGTTCTAACAAACGTTTTCTTTTCTTTTTTTTTTTAAGTTAAGTTTTTTATTTATTTTCCTGCTCTTTATACATCAGCGTCAGTTTCAATTCCTGGCATTCCTGGCATGGTGGAAAAAAATGAAATGAAATACAAATAAAATAAATAACAAATTCTAATTGCTTCCATTTACTGACATGTTTTCAGAAGTTGGAAGGAAACCATAGAACCCACAGGAAAACCCATGTGGACATGTTGAGAGCATGTGAAACCCTGAGTAACCTGAGCTCAGGATCAAACTGAGGTCCATGGAACAGTGTGGCAGTAATGTATGTAATATAACTACCGCTTCCACTGCATAAAGGACGTTCGTTTAATAAACAAATACGAGTAATACAACTCAAACAGACCCCAAAAGGAAAGTCAAACTAGACTAAAAAACATTCCTGATTTATCGGGTACTTTATTTCATGTTTTATTTCTTTATTATTTAGTCTTTGTGTCTAGCCAAAACAGAACAAGACAAAGTGGCTCCCACTCGACTGTGTTCCAGGACGAAAAAACGCTCCAAACTGATTTGCTACTTAAAAAAAAAAAAAACTGGAGTAGCAATGAGCATCTAGCTCTGTGACCTGAGATATACCCATGGGTGCTGTGGAGCGTTAACTGAGCTCTAGAGCTCCGTTAGGGAGGCTTGTGGAGTGTGTGAGTAACGGCTCATTACATTACTCACCTGTCAGGAGTGAGGAGCGGACTTACAGGAGCATCGTTCACGCGCCGCTGTGTTAATCACTGCTTTACTGTGGTTTGTTTCCACCGCATTATAACACTGTGTGTGTGTGTGTGTGTGTGTGTGTGTGTGTGTGTGAGTGAGTGACTGATAGAGACAGACTGTCTGCTCATCTGTCATTGCACTTTGGCAGTTTTGCAATGCTGCATATGTACATCATGGGTGGAAGACTGTGTGGAATGCTGTCGTCAAGGTTTTGAGTAATTAGCCTTGATTGATAAAAGATGAAGAGTCACCCCACAGCCAGTGGCGCACACACACACACACACACACACACACACACCCTTGCACACAGAGCTGCACCTGGGAATCTTGGCGTGTGTACAGTGCATTCATAACTCCTTGTTCCCCCATGCTGAGGAGAGAAGGACAGAATGGGATGAGGGGAACAGTGAAAGACAGCAAGGAGCCTTACATTGGCTTTAACCCTAGTCATCTCTCTCTCTCTCTCTCTCTCTCTCTCTCTTCCTCTCTCTTTCTCCTTCCCTCTCCGCTGCATGGGAACCTGGCACCTATCTCCACAACCAGCCCTGCTCCAGATAAAAGGGATTGTTTCAGGTAAAAACTGAAAGTGGAGTCATGGCGAGTGCCAGCAGGCGATAAAGGAGCAGTGTGCAGACAGAGCTGGGAGTTTTAGAGCCTTGCTAAATGGGTTTTAGTGTCATTCCTGGGTCAGGAGATATTAATGATTTTTCCAGTTATCCTCAAGGCTACCTCGTCAAAACTAAGCTATTAATATTTCAGGTAGTTGGATTCCTGTTGCGACCGTTTCAGTTCAGCCCTTATCATTTCAAAACATCTGCTTAGTCTATGAAACAGCACATACACACACATATCTCAGAGAAACAGTCGCAAAGATGTGTGTTAGCTGTCATATTATTGACCTCACAGCTGAATTTGGGGCTAAAACTTCATGCTGAAGTCATTGTCTGTCTCTAGGTAGCTATCACTATAGTCTGTATGCATTCAGTAAGCCTTTAGGCATGTTCTTTACTGAACACTAGTATTGTGTGAGCTTCGTCCAGAGCTCGTCTTTCTTGCAGATGTCAAGCAGAGTGGAAGAACATGCCCACCCTAAGCTCACTCTGTATGAATGCTAGTGATTTTAAGATGATTAACCTATTGGATACGAGCCTCAATTGCCCCCGGAATTTCAAGACAGAGAGTAGAGATCAGAACAGAGTCCAGATCTAAACAGCTTACATTACTGTGACTATAAATTTGACTAACTGTGTCTCATTAGCAATATAGTGTATGTAATATATATATATATATATATATATATATATATATATATATATATATATATATATATATGTGTGTGTGTGTGTGTGTGTGTGTGTGTAATATACTTACAATGAAATACTGTTATTTTCTTTTTTATTTGAAATAAAGGTGGTGTGGGGATTTGTACAGTGGGCAGGGATCTTATTTTCATTCTCCAGACAGAAATTCCAGTGTTGTGTGTTGACCTTGAAGCGTTCTTTGCCTCCATCAGGTTTTTATTTCGCCTCTGTCCATGGCTGTCAAACGGAAGCAGTGTGTTTTAGAGGCTCCCTCCTGTGCTCCCTAAGTTCTTGTTATGACCCACTTTATGTGTCCTGTTACAAATGGCAGTCACATTTTACGCCCCAGTGCTCTGGCCTGCTCAAATATTTTTCCGCCTGTCCGGCTCAGGCCTAAGGAGCAGGGTTTGGTCCAAGTTCTCTGAAGACGTGTATAAATGTGCGTAGGTTGTAGCATTGCAGACTGCTTCATGAGCCTGAGCAGAGCTTTGGTTCGTGTGTGTGTGTGTGTGTGTGTGTGTGTGTACTGTGTAGGGGCATGCAGCAGCTGGCTCTAATTCTTATGCCATTCTTTGATCTTATTGTAACAAAAATGTATGCACATTCTCTAGTTTCCTTCTGTGTGTTGTGAATATGGGCTGAGGATTCGTTCTATATTTTACACACATGCAGTCTTAGTCATTTAATGCTTGAGTCTTAACTCTTTCTCTCTCTCTCTCTCTCTCTCTCTCTCTCTCTCTCTCTCTCTCTCTCTCTCTCTCTCTCTCCTTTAGCTCTTGGGCAGATCATGCTCTATGTGGATGGGATGAATGGCCTGATTGGACATAATGAAACAGTTCAGTGGCTCTACACATTGATTGGATCAAAGGTAAATAGATCACCTTTTTCTTGGAATGTGTTTAAATCCTTTATATCTGTTACACTGGACACTGTGTGTGGAATTGTACAGTTCTTATTTACATTAATTGCCTTTTGCAAACGCTCTTTTCCAGAGCAACATAAATTTGAATCTCATTTTATACAATTGATGGTTAAGGGCCTTGCTCAAAGGGCCCAGAAGTGGGAGCTTGGTGTACCTGGGTTTCAAACTCACAGCTTCTTCATTAGTCCAACACCTTAATCACTAAGCTACCACATCCACTCATCTACTTACGTTACTACTTTTACTTTTGTCCAGCTATATAGTGGTTAAATTCTCTTTTGAATATCTTTATTATATGGCCTAAAGTATGAAGACACCTGACCATCACAGCCATTTTGGTTCTTTTTAAAACTGTTATCATAAAGTTGGAAACACACAATTGTAAAAGATGTCTGAGGACTAACTTGTTTCAGCATGACAATGCCCCCGTGCACAAAGTGAGTTTGGAGTGGAACAAGGTGAGTGACCTGTACAGAGCCCTGATCTTAACCTCACTGAACCTCTTTGGGATGGGCTGGAAAACCGACAGTACCTCCTCACCCAACACCTCACTATTGCTTTATTTCTCTAAATCCCCACAGCCATGCTTCATCATGTAGTCTAAAACCGATGATGCTTCATCATGTAGTCTAAAACCGATGATGCTTCATCATGTAGTCTAAAACCGATGATGCTTCATCATGTAGTCTAAAACCGATGATGCTTCATCATGTAGTCTAAAACCTTCCCAATAGACTGGAGGTTATTAACAGCCAAAGACTGAATCTGGAACAGGATGGTTAAGGAGTGATTAGTGTGATTGATCAGGTGTCCACAAACTTTTGGCCATCCATTGTATCTAGATGACTTTTTACATCTGTTTTTTATACTAATTTGAATGAGATTTTAAGAGAATCTGAATGGAAACAGCAGAAATTCTACTACAGTTCTATGCTATACTGTGTTTTTTTTGTTGTTTTTTTTGTTTGTTTTTTAATATAACAAATGATGATTCAGCAAGAAAATGTTTCCTGGAACAGTTTGCATTTGCATTCAGCTCCTGCTCTTTTGCTTCGATCTTTATGTCATGTTATTTCTTTTACAGTCTTACAGATTATCTTAACATTTGCCAATGGGAGAAAACTAGTTGTAGACTGGGATACAAAATAAGTCTAGGCTGTGTGTGTTACTATTAAGTGACTAATCATGAGTAACAGTTCATCAGCCAGAGATGTTTATCCATAATGAGGATATGACACGGACATGTGGACGAATACATATTTGTGTGTGTGTGTGTGTGTGTG
This sequence comes from Tachysurus vachellii, assembly GCF_030014155.1. Taxonomy (NCBI): domain Eukaryota; kingdom Metazoa; phylum Chordata; class Actinopteri; order Siluriformes; family Bagridae; genus Tachysurus; species Tachysurus vachellii. The sequence goes on along the minus strand of NC_083464.1, from coordinate 21,770,960 downwards.
TGTGTGTGCGCGTGTGTATGTGAGAGAGAGACTCTTTGTTAGCTTGCACATTTCTGCTGAAAAATCCAACTTGCTCAGAGAAGCTATAAGCTGTTACAACATTAAGCAGAATGAAATAAATAGAACTATTACATAGAAATGCAATTTCTTCGAACTTTGAAAAGGTATCCCAGGGTTTGGAATGAAGCTTGTTAAATACAGCAGCAAGGAACAGACTACGAGTGCTGTCTTCTGTAATAGCGAGTAAAACAGTCACTGTGTGTTAATGAGTAATGTTTTAACCAAGTGTCTGGGTCTCAAAGAAAGCAAGTTTATATCAATATGTAACTGTTTAAACTCCAGAATACTGCATTAATGTTGTTTCAACGCTGAAGCTTTGGGTGTCTCAACTATGTACAGATATTAACTCTAAACCAGGTTATAAATGAAGTACAATTAACATTTTTTTCTTGTGTATGATGAATGAGTTCATGTCGCAGTGAACATAGACTTTTGGACCTTCAGCATACTTCCACCTCTAACTGCTATCTTTTTTTCATGAGAAGGGCAAAATATGCAGCATGGTTCTAATCAAGACGGAACTGAATTCATATTATTAAACACAGACCCATCTCTCTCTCTCTCTCTCTCTCTCTCTCTCTGTCTCTCTCTCTAACATATACATGCATAAGCCTTTTCTTGCATCTCATCTATCTTTCTCACTTTGCTCTTTTTTCTTTGATAGCTTGCTCTTTTCCTCTAGAGAATGCTTGTATATTGTTGTTGGACAGTAGCTTCCCAGTGCATTTTTTTAATACAGGGGCTCCGAAGCTGACAGCTTTATAAATTATCCCACTGCTCTTTCTTCTGGCTTTCCCATCATCTCACTGACAGTGCTGTTCCTGCACCACTCATGAAAAAAACAGCACGAAAGTCTCTGGAACAGCAATCACAAAGAGTCTGTCGTGGGCATTGAAACAGGAGGCACTCATCTGTTACTCATGTAGCAGTTCAGTTATCAGGGCCTTCCATGGCAGCTGGGGCAGGAAAGGAATTTTTTAGTTCATCAGGCCTTTGGGCTTTCAAACTCAAATAAATAAGAAATGATGAAAGATTGGACACTGTGCCACTCTTCTGCATCAGCATACAACAGAACTTGTGTGTGAATGAGATTACAGTAAGAATATTTCCTGTGTGTGTGTGTGTGTGTAGTTCCGTCTAGTGGTTAAGACTGCTCTGAAGCTCCTGCTAGTGTTTGTGGAATACACAGAAGCTAATGCTGCACTACTCATCCAAGCTGTCAACGCAGTGGACAGTAAACGAGGTAACACACACACAAACATACACACATGTCTGAAACACTAAATAATAACTAAAATAAAATAAATGTTTTTGTAAAAGGAAAGGTAAGCAGTTTTGTTAGTGCAAAATGTGAATTGTGTGTATTATTAATATTATACAGTCATTTCTGCCAATAATTGTAGGGCTGAATGGTTTTAACACATGCAATCATCACTGTGTACTTGGCCTTGCTGTGTTTGATGTAAATCTGTCTGCAGGTTGTAAGCCGTGGTCCAACGCCATGGAAATCTTGGACGAGAAGGATGGTGTGGACACTGAGTTGCTGGTCTATGTTATGACCCTCATTAATAAGGTAGGCACATGAGTTCTGACTGCTCTGAATGAGCCGTGCATAAGACTTACTGTGGAAAACTGAGTTCTTTTATTTATCTTTACAGACACTTGCAGGCCTTGCAGACCAGGACTCGTTCTATGACGTGGTGGACTTTCTGGAGGAGCAGGGCATTGAAGCCATCTCCCAGAGGCACCTCAGCAGAAAGGGCACAGACCTGGACCTGCTGGAACAATTCAACATATATGAGGTTAGAGGTTAATTCAACATTTCTGAATTATTTATCGTCCCTGAAATAAGTGACTCCTTAGTCCAGGTTTATGAGCTTGCAATCACATGATTGTGTGAAAGAGCATGTGGATTCATCATTCATTCATTTGAAATCGAAGGATTTATTAGGCTCTTTTTATCATTTAGATGACTCTTCGTCATGAGGATGGTGATGATGAGTCGTCGCCGCCACCTGTGGGCCGCAAGGACCGACGTCGCGCAAGCTTAGGAGGCACGCTTGAAAGACGGGGCCTCGAACGCAGACGCAGCCGAAGACATTCTCTGCAGAACGGCAAAGGCCATGCGTCTGCACCCGCCTCCCCTTGTCATAGCCATAACCCCAACTTCCTACCTTTTAACGGTCAACGGATTGAGGATGTCACTGAGAGGTGAGGGAACCTTGTATGCATCTACTGACTGGCAGGTTTCATCTCTTCAATATTTATTCCATGTTATATTCCTACAACTCACTCTCACTTGTGGCATAGGAATAGGAAATGAGAATTATTGTAAAACACACACATATGGCTCAGGAAGAATCGCTGTAACTAAAGTGGTAAAGATTTCATTACTAAATTCACCTGTGTGGAACGTCTCTCACGGCTTCTTTCACTGTCTTCTGAGGCCCTTTACAGGGAGACTTTAGGAAAGCACAGAAAAGGCTTCGGCATGTGTTGACTTTATGGAAAGGAAGCACATTTATATTGGGTGTTCATCACGTTAGCTTTGACAAGAGAGTTAGCAAAATCCGGCTAGAAACAGAGAATTTAATAAGACTCCAAGGAAAAGACAAAGTGCTTTTGCTACTGCAGAGTGACGTTTCAATTAATCAAACACGCATTAAGGAACTGGTAGGAAACGTGACAAAAAGCAAGCAGGAAGTCTGAAATATGAAGATATGTGCCATGTGTATTTTTAGCCCTGTGTCTAACTATCAGCTAGGTTTAGTGCCATAGCTCACTTTTATGGCATTTTTATCATTGTTGTTGTTTTTTTTTATCCTCCATTGATATTGCTAATATCCACTGTGCATTTTAACCCTTGTATGTTGTTCTGTGGGACCCGTATTCATAAACATCAATAGTTTTGTTGTAAATTTATTGATTTTTTTCCCACTCATAACTTGATTAAATTTGATTTTCTTTTTTTTTTTATTACATTATATTAAAAATCAACAAAAAACGAGTAGCACTTTAATTAAAAAATGTGATGTAATAAAGGTAAAGGGCAAATATTAACCATATATGCTGTTTATATTGCTTGTAATTGGAATGAAGTAAACATCTGTAGAGTATTTTAACATAAAATTTTTGATTGTGTTGAATTAAAAACCCAAAAATGCAGCGGGTCCAGCAGACCCACGAACACTGGCTGAGTAACAAAAATACGAACAACATACAAGGGTTAAAGTGCGATGGCAGGCTGAAAATCCAGAATAATCTCCAATACCAGGTATGATGGTGCAATATCAGATTGTAAGAGTAATACGAAGCTCTCAGTGAGTCACAAAGGAGCCACTTTCTCTCCAGAGTATTATCATGTAAGGCAGTTGTGGATTTTGGGTCTGGAGTATGTGGAAGAGTGTGTCCCAATGGTCGAAAAGTACCAGCTGTTAATATAATAACTTGTGATGAACGTTGTTCTCCTGACAATGATCTCCAGATCTCCACAGCCTCTTGAGAGAGCAAAACTGGAGTCTGCACACCAGTCATTTTTATTTTCTATTTTTATTTGTTTTTAATATTCCCATCTCTTCATCCAATTCTCTTGTTTCTCCGTCATCTCCTTATTCCCGCCTTAACTTCTGTCAAACAGCCTACACCAATTCATAACTGATCATCGATGGCAGGCTCCATTGTGAAGAATCATCTTAGTTATACATCCGATCCTGAGGTCTGTTACTTGGCCAACCACAGGAAATTGGACGGACCTTTGAAGTGTTATGTTTTTCATATTAGTAATAAATAGCAGCCCACTGAGAAAGAAAGCGAACTTTACCGCAGTGCGCTCCAGGACTCTTTCCTGTGTAGCACTCCACTCTGTCAGTGCCTCTGTATTGAGGGTAAAGTAACAGTAGGTGAGTTATGGAGGTTTTGAATTTTATCTGTACTTGATTGAGTCTCTTTCAATCAAGTTCAGCTGCTTAATGAGAAAGTATGAAGAGAAATGAATGAAGTATGAAGAGAAAGAGAAATCTTAGCACCATTGTAAAATCGCAACTCATTTGGGAAAATCTTTCCACAGGCCATTGAGTTTGCAAAACCTGCAAAGTCAGTTGAATATTACCTAATGCTGTTAGCTTGGCGGCGTCACGTGTGCTGAAGCGGCTGCAAGCAATGTGGACGATGTCAACAAGTTTTGCAGCAGTCTCTGAGTAGATAGGACTCTGCACCCAAATTTTAGTCCTGCATGCAAACTTCTATCCAGTATTCTTCCTTTTAAAGTCTTGTTTTTGTCTATCTATCTACCTAACCCTGATTCTCTCTTGCCTCTTCAGTGCTTAAAAGACATATTGATGTTCACTTGTCACCCCCCTCCCTTGTTTCATCCAAATTCTCGAATGCCCCTTTTCCACCAGAAAGAACCGGATGCTGGTTCAGAGCTAGTGCTGGTGCTGGTTCAAAGTTGGTTCCACTGGCGATCCTTCTAAGAACCGGTTTGCCTTTCCATAGGCTAGAGAGCCATCACAGTGACAAGTCTTACGTCACTGTATGCAACGTTATACAGCAACGCTAGCGCAGCAGCGGCAAACACAAACACAACATCAACAATGGCAGCTTTACTGTTAATGCTCATGGCTTTGCGGACCTACATTGGCATCCAAACGCGGCGAATCCAACGTGTACGTGCAGCTCCGTGTAATCTGTACAAACAGAGGTTGCACTCGAGAAAGTACATAACATTATTTTATCATTAACACAGAAAAAAAGTCAGCCTTGGCATGTAGCTTCCTACTATCATGTGTGCTGATAATTGAGCATATTGCGGTAAAGTAAATATGTATTAAACATTAGTATACTTAAGGTACATTATCAAAGGCGCTAACAGTAACCCCGCCCCCAGTCCCGACCCCAGCCCCTGACGCAAGCAGTTCTTAAGTCTAGACCAGCTACGTTTTGGTGCTACATAAGAACCACTTTTCCTGGTTCAGAGCTTTGGGTGTCAAAAAAGAAAGAACTGGTTTTAAATTAGGCTCTGGCTCTGAACCAGCACTCAAACTTCCTCGGTGGAAAACGGGCATAAGCCATTAGCGGTGATGTGAGAACCAAAACCCAAATTTCAACTTCATATTTATAACTCCACTGTAGCCCTATGCATATGCTACATTATCCTGCCAGATCTTTACTTCCTGTTGTGCATTTGTGTGCTGCCAGTGCATGAGCAAGCTGATTGAAAACCAATGAGGTCTACCTCCTTACACAGAAGGTTTCTGATTGCTTACCCGAGCCCTGTATTGTCGGTTGTGGATTAGTGTCTTTTTTTTTTTTGTTTTTTCAGAGAATCTATATTAGTGAAAGCACAGTTTAATGGATGTCATATCGGCACCTCTAAGTGTAACTGTGAATATGTGAAAGCAACTACTCGTGTTTTAACATGTTTGCATACTTCCAAACTAACCAAATCTTGTGTCTCTCTTGTTTGTGCCACTGTTTCTTTTGTTTTGTCTGCCGTCAGTGCATTTTGTAGTGTCTGCTGTCATGTTATCTATGTGCAACATTTCTTCTTCTCCTCCCCCTGCCCTCTCTTCTGTTTTCACTTCTATCATCCATCCCTCAATTCCTCCTTTTCACCACAGAGAGGAGGAGGAAGAGGAAGTTGAGGAACCGCAGAAAGCAGAACTCTCTGTTCAGGGATCTGCCAGGTACTCAGGAATAGGTTCTCAGAATTGAATGCACTAGAAATGGCAGCTAGAATGTAGAATTGTGCTGTTAGGCTCACTAACATCCGGTGATTGCCCTAACACATTTTATCATGGTGCCACATCCTTTTGCCCAACCCTCTGCTGAGCTGTTCTGTCATCTTATAGCTGGATGGCGCCAACTATAGCGAAAGAGGAGGCTTCTAGCTTGTGTTTGCCCTTTAAATGCATGGTCAACCTCATCCCCAGCACTGCTGATTCAGAGGCACAGGAGAGCACCAGGGGCTGTTCTGGCACCAAGGTCATCCGCAGAGCGCCAGTGTCCTCAGCTCCTGTATCTCCAGATTCTGGCCCCTGTTGTCTGTCTTCATGGGCCTCCGTCAGATCTTTGGGAGCTGTCCCCTCCCAGGGTTCATCCGTCACCTCCTCTGCCTCTACATCCCCCAGTGAGGAACATCAAATGCCCCTTCCTCTCCCATCCTCCCCCCTTCTCTCGTCTTGCCCATCAGACTCGGACAAGGTGCATTTTGGGACCCCACACGTCCAGAGGGGCCGAGACTCCAGGTAGTGCGGAAACATGTACCAAACCCTCACCGCTCACAGTGTAAACCCCCTTAGAGTCTGGCAGATATGATAGACCTGCATGTTCGGACCAGACAGCACTATGTTCATTCAATGTAAACAATTAGTCATTTGTAGTCATGGATCAAGTAACAAGTGCACAAATGATCAATTTGTAGCATTACCTTATATAGACTAGTGCCAAAAAATTGTAATTCTTGCCTACAGGTATCCATCAGAGCAGAATGTCACAGAATTTGTGGCTGTCTTGTGAAAGGCGAGGGTTTTTCTTCCGTGAGCGCATCATCATCTGTTTCAGTTTCTGCTTTAAGATGCCATTGCCAAACTTCTTTTGGTCTTCCTTGCCTGTGTAAAATGTATATTTATTTTATTGTTGTAATTCAAAATGAGGTCTTATCACCCATCCAACACTTATTGGGTATCACACAAGCAAACACAAAGTCTGTATTTATTCTAGTACAAAAACACAAAAACCCCAAAATTGTACTGCAAATATCACTTTTTTTTGTGATACAAAACAGGGTGCTCTCAGATGGATACTAACTTTTACTGACATTTACAACTCATCTGCCCTTTATTGTTGTATTGTACAACTCTCAAGCTGGGACAAGGCTATAAATGAAACCAAATCCAAAAGGAAATGAGCTTGATGGTGTCTACAAGACCTACACGCATCTGACAATGAGAATGCTTTGTGGGATGGCTTCAGCATGTTTTCCCCATTATGACCACGAATAGACTGCCAAACAAAGTGAATCAAGGTTACAGAAGCTCTTGCATGCTGGAAACCTTTATAAAATGCTTAATTAAGATGTTTTAATGCCAATGTGCATATCTAATCTACTCCTTAAAGGTCAATGATTACATTTTAACATTGTAGCATACACATATTTGCTAATGTTAGGTGAATTAGACCACCGTTTTTACTAACATTCACAGTTTAATTGTTCAAAATCTGTCTTGCTTTGATTCACTTTACAGACACTCACCTTCCTCTTGCTTCCGTGCTCCTTTCCCTCCCGTCATGCCCCATATAAAAGCCTGAGATTCTTCTCCCCCATTTTATACACCAGTAAACCTTTGACTAATGCATCTTTATTGCATGTAATTTAACCTGACCTTTTCTTCTCGTGTTCTGTTCTCTGCATAGTCTTTCAGATATTAGATACTTACACACACCCTGTTCAACATTCTCTTCCAGAGTCCTTCCTAGTGTTGGCAGGTAAGAGCTCCCACAGGGGTTGAACTACAAGATGGATTGGGTTATGTATAGAACGTATACACTTAAAAAAAAAAAGAAAGAAAAAAAAAAGTCTAGCTCTCTCTGGGGGAAGCCGACTAAGTAAAAACTCTATAACAAACGGGTTCCCTTTTACAAAGCTAGAACAATGAACCATCCAAATGAGAAAAACAACAAAAGGTCCAGTAGCACTAAACTCATTTTGTGCTTTAAAGATATTATTAAAGACTTTTTCCAGGTACAAAACACTTCTTTCACTGTAGTAGTGTTCCAGTAGTTGTTTTTCATCAGCCTGGTGTTCCCCAGCTTGTTTTTATCCTTTCTGGGGTTCTGTATTGAGCAATTGTTGTGTAGTAAACGTTCAAACGGGTATGAACTGAGCAACTAAATTCCTATCTGAGAAAGAGATTTACGTCCGATAAGCAGGACCTGTGTGTGCTTTGGGATGTGAGACGTGACAAGTTTTTGTTGGAACTTGAAGTTATAGGAATGGTTTTAGCGCATCGACAAACTAAAGGCAAATACTGGAATTTCATTTAAAGTGCTATTTTATTATCGTTTTGCCACATGTTTTGTTTATGTTGTTGAATATCAGCCACTCTAAACATGGGAAAAAAAGTAAGTCAGCTACTTAATCTTCATTCTCCAGACAAAATGGCTATGCTGGCACATATCCTGGTAGATCATCAAGTGCATCCAGTGCCCCTTCTACCTCCTTCAACCGCTTCATCTCTACAGGAGGGTCACCTACAGACAGCAAACCTGACAGGTAACCTGCTCTCTCTTTGATTTTAACATATATATTTTAGACTTTTAACCAGTACACTGGAGTTCCTTTCTGCCGGCGGGATGAAAATTCAGACATTTCGATCGGTATAAACGGGTGACTAATATTAAATTAGTCAGGACACTGTTGGCTTTCACTGTCCGGATAATCTTATAGCGAATCTTACTGGTTGATTATGCCTTCAAGCATTGATTTTTTATTTTTATTTTTTTTTTAACTTTTCTAAGAAAATATTGACCTCATTAAGCTAGGTACGATGGAAGTACTTATGAAAAACTAAGACTTAAAGCTCTGAGTTTCTACTTTCATATGAGCTACTAACCTCTACTATAGAGTGTGACTTGCCAAAGAAATTCAATGCTGAATATGAAAAACATGCAGAAAACATACACAAATTTCATGACTCTGATAAAAAATTAATTAATATATATATATATATATATATATATATATATATATATATATATATAAATATATATTAATTAATAATTAATTGCATGAAATATAAAAAAATTTTCAATGCACAATCGAAACAATTGAAACAAAACTGTCACATGTCATGTTTCGGGGTGAATCTGTTGTCTCCGTCATGCTGCAGGCCGGCTCTGGGAGGTTTACTGGCCTCATCATACAGGCAGCACCAGGAGTCTCTAGCTGCAGAGCGGGAGCGGAGGCGTCTGGAGAGAGAAGAGAGGCTGCACCGCATCGAACGGGAGGAAAGAACTCGTTTTAGGTTCGCGACCTTTACTAATTTGTTTGCAGGATGTCTAGAAAGGGGTTCCAGTGACTTAAATTTAGCTCCTTAACAAGCTCATTCTGCTTGACTCCTACACAGGGCACTTACTCTGAGAAATATCCTTCCTGTGTCTCATCTCCTTCAGTCAGACAGTGTTTTATACAAATCCTGATCAGAAACATCTATATGATTTATAGCAAGCCAGAAACCAAAAACAAAATCACCTGTTTATCAGATCTGTAATTAAAATAAGATTTCATCTCAAATTATATAATTGCTATGTTTTGTTGTTTACACTGCGCTAATTCCACCAAGGCGATTAACCATTAGCTAACCAGCAGGTCACATTATATTTTTGTATGTATAAATGAGTATGTTTACATGGACCTAGATTTTTTTTTTTAATTGAGTATGATTTGGACACAGCACTAATACAAGCCTTAACCTTTTTTTCACCACTGGTGCTTTTAAAAGCTTTTACAAAATGTGTATGTTCTTGGAACGCTGTGCAAATGTTTTCTCATGATGGTTTTCTTTGTTTCAGTCGTGACTATGTGCAGAGGAGAGAGGAGGCCATACATGCTCGTGAAGAGAGGTACAAAACGTCCTCTGAACCGTCCTTGTCACTTTTTGCTTGCTTTCTCTTTATTACCACTGACTGGAAAAATCATTGTAGTCCAAATCTATTACGTTACAAAGTCTTGAGTCGTGTCTAATATCATTTAGTCAAAGATCAGTAGTAAGACACTGTGGATACAGGCACAGCAAAAATGAGCAGATGGCAAATTAATCTGTATAAGCTACAGCTAAAACACGAGGCCCTGCTAAAGAAAAGAAAAAAAGAAAAACCTCCACAGAAAGCAGGGCATGATGTATAACTGCCTATTGATTAGGGTCGATTTTACAAATATTTTTTACAAACAAGACACTGGTTTATTTGATCATATCTGTTTTGCTTGTTCAGCATGTTATTCCTGCAGGTTTTTTAAACCCATAAACTGTACTAAAGTGCTGAAGCTAAACCAGACAGGAAGGAAAAATAGAGTCACTGAGCAGCTTATTAGAAAAACCTGTAAACCTGCTCATTCATGCAATTATCCAATCAGCTAATGGTGTATCAGTAGTGCAGTGCATGAAATCATGCAGAAATGAGCCAGTAACTTCATGATCATGTCCACATCCACCGTTAGACTGGGGAACAAATGTGATCTGAGTGATTGAGGTGGATGAGCTACAACCGCAGAAGATCAGACAAGACTTCCGTCAGACAAGATGAGAAAGCTGCGGCTACAGTGAACACAGACTCAACACAAACTGACAGTTGAAGGCTGGTCTGAAAAAATCTTCATTTCTTCTTGCAAGAGCCAGAATTTGGCACCGTGGGTCCAACATTTTTTTTTGGATCCAGGCAGGTGGGGGTGGTGTAATGGTGTTGGGAATTTATTTCTTTGCACAATTTGGGCTGTTAATTCCAGTCAATTATGACTTGAATGCCACGGACTATTTAGGTGTTGTGACTGGTTATATGCATCACTTCACAAAGCTACAATTTACCATCTTCTAACGGCTATTTCCAGCATGATAATGGACCATGTCACAAAGCAAAAGTCTCAATCTGCATTCATGAACATGACAACGAGTTCAGTGATCTTCAGTCACCTTCCCAGTCACCAGATCGGAATCCAGTAGGTCACATTCGGGATCTGGCAGAACTAGAGATGTAGTCATGTCAACATGGAGCATGTCAAGACCTGAGGATGTTTTGAGGTCAAAAGGAAGCTCTGTTCTGTATTAGTAAAGTGTTCCTAATAAACAGCTAAGAGTGTGTATATATATGTATATACATATTACTGATCGTAAAGTTATCATGGGTTCTGAATCTTTATAAAGCACGATTTCATAACCAGTTAAAGTCTAAGTGATGGAGCTGTTTGATTAACCTCCACTCTTCTTTCTGATTTTAGGTATAAACAAGTGGAACGTCTGGCAGCGGAGGAGTATGAGAGGGAGCATGTGGCATCAACACCAAGAGGAAGAACAGAAATCACACTCAATCTGAGTTCACGAACCTCCTGCAGCTCACACTGTCCAATCCCGTCCTCCACTGAGTGTCAGGAGAATAAACTTCCTCAAACCCACGCTGCACAAGGTGAGACATTTGTGTATTCTTGTACGTGGTTTTCTAATCCCAACTATAGCACAGTCCAAGAGACCAGAACTGTGTAAAATAGTATGAGGCTCTCTCCTGTCTTTCCTGTTTGTATGAGCAGTGGTTAAAAATGATGTCAAAAGAAAGAGGGTGCAAACTTGCGGTGACTAAATTTGCAGAAAATTTAAATCCGGATCTATTCACAAAAGGTTGCGATTTAAAGTATATATATAGTGCTGTTTCTTAACTTGTTTGTTAACTTGTTAACTTGTTTGTTATAAATTGTACAAAGAATGAATGTAAAAGACGTTCTAATGGATGAGACAAGATTTTCCCTGAAATTCCATAGAACAAGTTTAAATCTTTTACGTACCATTGCATCTGTTCTCGGGATGATCAGAGGATTGTGCCAAAATCTGGCCTCTATCAACCATCTTAACTGGATCTGTTTCAATGTCTGAGTCACACCGTGTGTGAAGTTAGCACTCGGCTTGTATTTCACACATTTTTGATAAGAATCAGTTGGGTTACTCCTGGTGAGTCTCCATTGCCTTTAGCCTACATCAGCTGCCAGACTGGATGACAGAGCAGTCTATAATAATACAAGTTGTATTTCGTTCTTGTTATAGAGCAATGAAAGACAGAATCAAGGACGTGTAGGTTTGGAATTAGTGTAAGACGAAGGTCTATGCTTTTAAAGTCATGTAGAACAGAGCTTCTGGTCAGAAAGGGTTATGAGTGTGTAAGGGGATAGTGATGCATTCCAGCCAAGAATCCGTTCATCCTGAACCCAATACTTCGTCCTTAACTTTCCACATTCAGGTGATTATAAGGCTCTTTAGTAGCATAACAAAAGAAAATGTTATTATTTCAAGTGCAGACATGCAGTACCCTGAATATCCCGTACAGCTCACATGCCAGTCTCATTCGTTTTTAGAATTGACTCGCGTTTTTTCACCACACCTTCAAACTGAGAGGACAAGAAATTGGCTCTGACAGCACATGTACCAATATGGTTTGTCTTAACTATGACTAATGCTGCATGGTTATTTTGCCCAGACGCATACGGCCTGAAGTTTGTGAGGCGTTCAATCGTCAGCCCTGTTTTGTCATCCCCTATGCTTCTGCAGGATTGTTTTTCATTTATTTATTTTTCCAAATAAAGATCTGGAAATGTAGTGAGGGTGTGAGGCTTACGGTAAGAGAGGACGGAGGAATGAGTTGTGGAGATATAAAAGGCATGCTGGGTACAAGGATACGATGAGGAACACATGCAGAGCAACCATGCGGCAAAAACCCACCATGACCCAAGCACCTTGCAGGTGTAACAACAATAAAGGCCTGTCTTGATCATCCTGGCAACTGAAAAACAAACACAGCCTCAAATCTTTTTGCTGTACAAAAGCGGGATGAGATTCTTAGAAATTGCAGAACTTCAAAGTTTTGATATTTATTTGAGATGTCAGGATAAATCAAAATATGGTTCTTTTTGAAAGCATTATGTGTGTTTGTCTGTTTATTTGTTTTTCCCTGTTCAGAAGCTGAGCCAGAACCAAGATGTAGGGAATCTGGCCTACAGTGGTCCTCAGAGACAGAGGAAGAGCACAAGCCTGTGGAGGAGACGGATATAACGGTGTCTGTGCTGCATGCAGAGCCGGACAAAACAGAGGCATGGACATTAAGAAAAGATGAACATGAAAAAGAAGCACAGGAGGTCAAGAAAAGCGAAATTACGAAAGTGAAGGATGAAGAAAGGGAAAAGGTGTGCACGGAGGATGTGACGGAGGACGTGGCGGAGAATGAGACCGAATTAGAGGCGGAAGAAGAGTGTGAGAAAGAGCAGATGGTGGAAAGAGACACAGAGGACAGCACGGCCCTCAGCGAGAAAGAAAGGCAGAACGAGGAACTTAATGAGAAGGACAACTGCTCGGCTTCCAGCATCTCCTCAGCAAGCAGCACTCTGGAGAGGGAAGAGCGAGAGGAGAAGCTCATGTGTGATAATGACGCAGGTAAGAAAAAAGACACGGACAATCACAAGTGCATCTGTCATGTTTAAATTAATGGACAATTTTTAAACCACTGCTGCATCAATGTTGGAACACAGTGGACCAATGTTTTTCCTGTCTTTTCCCATCAGGCCAGTGGGCAGAATGCATTAAGGCAACAGACATCAACGAACAGTGTGACAAAGTCCTCAATAACAAGCGCTTTATGCTGGACATGCTCTATGCACAAAATACAAAGCCTGTCGAAGACGAGGAGAAGGAGAGCGGGCAAGAGAGAGAAGGCCCAGGAGGCCAGGAGTCGTCAGTAAACCGCCTCGCCACTCGCATCTCAACTCTGGAGGCTCGACAGCAGGCAGGTGAGGACAATGTGAAGAAAATGGAAGTGCAGCATCTGGACAACCACGGCAACGTGCGGATCGTGGCCGAGAAATTCGGTGACTTGGTGAAGGGGCTGGTCTCTCCTCACGAAGCTGAGCTTGAAGGGAAAGAGAAAGCACCTTCACCCGCGCCACCTAAAAAAGAGTCAGATCACATCTGGGACCAGCTGATGGCCACACCTCGAGAACTTCGCATCAAAGAGATGGACTTTACTGACCTTTTCGAGGAAGATGATATAGACATTTTGGATGTTGGAAACATGATCAAGTCAGGTGACCACATGACACCCCCTCCCCCGCCCCCTTGTATACCAAACCTCCCACCCCCTCCTCCACTTTTCGGTTGTCCTCCCCCTCCCCCTGTACCAGGAGGAATGTTACCTCCTCCACCACCTTCTATGGTCCCAGTGTCTTCCTCGCATATCGGTTCTCCTCATCATAGTCGAGGAGAGCCACCGCTCTTTCAGAAGAAGAAGAAGACTATCAGACTCTTCTGGAACGAGGTGAGACCCACAGACTGGCAATACAGTAGTGACAAGCGCTGCAAGGAGTCACTGTGGTCCAAACTGGAACCAGTAAAGTTGGACACAGCCAAGTTGGAGCTCCTCTTTGAAACCAAGTCCAAAGAACTTCCTGTTACAAAGGTAAACACGATGGTATTCCTTGAGATGGTAACATATCGTTTCCTGCTGTCAGTCATGTAGTATTTTTAGTCTGGGGCAACAGAAATGTGTAGCTATAGATCAACTCTTAATCCTTTTGCACAAAATAGAAAGAGAATTCTGTCATTCTTTAGCAAAGACATTCTGCCAGAAGCATTTCAGGTCTTCTCAGGCAAACATGTGGTGCGGATTACGGCACGTCTCGTTTGCCTCGGTGTCACCACAGTCCGTTCACTGTCAGACGAGCACATGAGATTGGAAGCAGACCGGGGAAATCTCAGTCTGTCTGGTGCAACACTGGCTCGATTGGCTCTGATGGATGTTGTGTATTATTTTAAGGCTCCATCAGATCTGCCAATGTTTTAACATTTTCCTGTAATCTGTACAAGCCTTTGAGATGGTACCGGTGTTGTACTGGAAACCGTAAACTTCCTGAGATTACATGTCTGTGTGTTCAGCATCAATCCATAATACAATGAAAGACTGATATCAGGAAGTGCTGCACAGATTATTCACAGGTTATTCGCTTATGATGTTTTTCTGACTGTGTCTTTGCCGGTCAGGGCTTCTCCCCTCACCTAGGAGCTGCTCCTAACTCCGTCTTTCCCTCTCTGTTCCTTCTCTCCTTCTCTTTCCTCCCTGTGTTTTCCATTGAAAGCAAAATGTCTTGCCTCTCACATGTGCAGAAATATTCTCCATCAAAGTCCAAAAATAGCCCTCAGGTGCCTGCGTGTTTTCTAAGCCAGTTGCACTTAGCATAGATCCCACTGGCATTCATATCTTGGAAAGCTTTGTTTTTCTTAATCACCCACATTAAAGAAATTCCGTTCCAATTCATTTTAAGGTAGTCTTCAGAAAGCGTTTTATTTTTTTTTTCCTTTCTTTTTTTGCCTTTCTTTCTTTCTTTTTTTTCAAATCATGCGTTAGGGACGGTAGATGGATATCTCAACAGTTAGCCGACAAGCGAGGGAGCGAGCGAGCAGTCCGTGCAAAGTCATAATGAGAACCAAGTGATGTTTTAGACCAGATGGGTGACTGTTGCCCTGACATATGTTTTTGATGGTGACATTTTCACTCGGTTATGGTCCAAAATAGAATACGATTTACCATAATAGCAACCGAAGCTGGGCAGCAACATCACAAACTCTCAACATAAGTTCTCACCACACAATACAGGGCACAAAAAAAAAACAAGGTGGAAAATGAAAATAAAGCAGCTAACGCAAACCTGAATGTAAGAGTTTTTATGCTGAATATTTTGCTAATTTAGAAAACAGCAGCCGATGGGAAACGGCAGGAGATCATTGTTCTCGACTCCAAAAGAAGCAACGCCATCAACATCGGCCTCACTGTTCTTCCACCACCACGCACCATCAAAACAGCCATCCTCAACTTTGACGAGTATGCTCTGAACAAAGAGGGTATAGAGGTAACACACCCCAGTTCACTTTAATATCGGTTTTACGTACGGAAATAAAAAACTGTGATAACACCATAGCAAACCTGAACATGTGCCTCACACTTCATATAAGATTTTAAACACTTACAAATGTGTTTCTCATTCAAATGCTCTCACTTAAATGCTCTCTCTCTCTCTCTCTCCCTCTCTCTCTCTCTCTCTCTCTCTCTCTCTCCCTCTCTCTCTCTCTCTCTCTTTCTCTCTCTCTCCCACTCTCTCTCTCTCTCTCTCTCTCTCTCTCTCTCTCTCTCTCTCTCTCTCTCTCTCTCTCTCTCTCTCTCTCTCTCTCCCTCTCTCTCTCTCTCTCTCTCTCTCTCTCTCTCTCTCTCTCTCTCTTTCTCTCTCTCTCTCTCTCTCTCTCTCTCTCTCTCTCTCTCTCTCTCTCTCTCTCTCTCTCGCTCTCTCGCTCTCATTCAGTCGTAAAAGCCTGCCACATAAAAGCATATTTGAAAAAGCAAAATCGAGCGATTGATGGCTCAATAGAACTTTATTCGCAATATTAACTTTTGCTGAGTTGGCACACAAAAGGCATTAACTCAGAAAATGCTGTTTAATATAATCTGATCCTATCGGTTTAAAAACATGCAAGTTTATTTTTTTTTTCTGGTTGCTGATTAATTTTAGAATGATTTAAAAATGAAGAATTGAAGAACGAATCAATGAGATGAATAAATGCTCAAATGACACCACAATATAAAACAAGATTCTAACATGTGCTAACGGACATCATGGGATCTGCTGTTTTTCTCACACAGACACTCTGCTAACTTTTCTTGTGCGGACGCAATTACGTAAAAGATGAAAACTACCAGAGAGTCGTAGCACAGATGACATCATTCTATACATCGAAACGACGAGTGTTATTTATGTGTTAATGATTTTCTCCAGATGTTGTTATTTATCAGTCTGTTAGGGGTACATTAGGGGAATTATGAACTAGTTCAGTACCTGAATAAATTCATAGCATGACACAATACAGTGATTCACACACTTCCCTCAGGTCCAGTCTCTCTTACTGACTTGCTCTCATTTGTGCGTCTGACCTGTTCATTTCAGATTTAAGCCACCTTTAGTAATGTAGTCCCAGATTAAGCAATATATTCTGTCTGGTCATTCAAGCATAATGCAATCATTCAGTCACTCAGTTTCACTCAGTAGTCAATGACGGGACAATATAACAGTTTCGCTCCGTTAATGACGGGACAATATTTGGGAATTTGAGTCAATCCGGGCACCTTAATGGCGTTCGAATTAAATAGGGGATATAATGATAGTTCTGCAGTGTGTAATATGTTTGTTTGACATACAGCTTTAGTATTAATGCACATTACATAATTCATAATCGTCTTATGTAGATCTGGTGGCTATCCTAAGAACACAGGGTGTGAGGCAGGAATACACTCTTCCTGGGACTGTAGTCCATTGCAAGACATTCAGACACACACACACACACACACACATTTACACCTTGTAAATTTTGCATGGTCAATTTACCTTTTAGAGTTTTGAGGAAAATGAAGAACCTGGAGGAAACGTGACTGACATAATGATTCTTTTTCACACTAATAACTAATAATGACTAATGCATGTTATTCACAAAGAGAAATGTAAATCCTTAAGAAATGTTCTGCGAAACAAAGCTTCAAATTTCAACATGGCTGTCTTTCTTCTGTCTAGAAAATCCTGACGATGATCCCCACAGAAGAGGAGAAGCAGAAGATACAGGAAGCACAGCTGGCGAACCCAGACATTCCTCTGGGCAGCGCTGAACAGTTCCTCCTCACGCTCTCCTCCATCAGTGAGCTGTCTGCTCGCCTGCACCTCTGGGCTTTCAAGATGGACTATGATGTATTGGAGAAGGTCAGGAGACTGCACAAGATTCACAGGCTTTACTGTCTACATGTACACAGCTGTTGTTAGATCATGCAGCACACATCGATTGGGTAAATTAGTCTCTGTCTTTTTCTCTTTTAGGAAGTGGCAGAGCCCTTACAGGACCTGAAGGAGGGCATGAGTCAGCTGGAGAAGAACAAGACACTGTGCTTTATTCTGTCCACACTACTCGCTATCGGCAATTTCCTCAATGGTTCAAATGTGAGTTATAGCCGTGCTCGCGGCCTTTACCCCTCCTCCTCCTCCCTTTTCTTTTCTCTTTGAAGGAATGGGGAGAACAAAAAAGGAAAGAGGTAATAAAGGATTGAAAGCACATTTACAGTAAACCATTGAGTATGGGCAAGAGAACAAAGCAAGACAAATTCGTGTCATGTCATTTGGGAGATTTCCCGTTTTTACTTCGGCTGGGTCTTCAGCACTACAAGGCTGACCCGAGTGCAGGCCAGTGAGTTCCTGTACTTTACCACATTTGATTCATATTCAACTATTTCCAAGCCAACGAAGCGTTCATGTGAGCATGCATACGAGCAGACTACTGACCCGCCTTGCTTTTCAAAGCATTCTGTATTATTGCTTAATGGAACTGATGGTAATCTACTCAGCTGTAGCAGAAAAATGTCTGTAAATTGTGGAAATGGCCTATGATTAGAAACCCTTTTTATAGAAATTATTTACTGGATGAGATCCAGAGTGACCCATTTGGTCAATGTGGATGTATTTATAACGCCAATTTACTTTGTTACAGGAAAGTTCCTCTGATATTGTCCATTTTAATGTGTGTGTGTGTGTGTGTGTGTGTGTGTGTGTGTTCAGGCTAAGGGCTTTGAGCTGAGTTACCTGGAGAAAGTCCCAGAAGTAAAAGACACTGTGCATAAACAGTCTCTGCTTCACCACGTCTGCTCCATCGTCGTGGACAAATTTCCGGAAAGTTCCGACCTGTACTCTGAGATTGGCGCAATCACCCGCTCTGCTAAGGTAATGCACCCAATCTGATTTATGAAGCTTTTAGTGCACTTCAGACAGGACATGTTAAGGACATATCGAAGGAGATACAGTTTAAATAATAAAGTTTGAATAATTATTTAATCTGTTCGAACTTTCCTTCTAGTCATACACCTGGAAGTGAAAAAGCATGTCATTTGTATAGGTTACAGCTTCATCTTACATCCGAAGGTCCAGAGTATCTTTTTATTGGGACACAAATTTTTGACTCAATCAGCTTTACACCTCTGGATCCTGAAAAACATTTTTTGAACATTTCTGAAGCTCCATAGTGATTACAAATTATAGAATTATAGAGCATACAAAATTTGTTTTTTTTAAATGAGAAAAAAAAAGATCGGTACGCATCGGTATGTTTTATATATACACGCCATCTTGTCAGCTTGGTTTGGTCTGATGAACTTCCTGTTTGTATTTTGCCACACATTTATCTTATTTTCTGCTCCTAACACACTGAGTAATCAGCTGATGAACTGACTTGATGGTAAACGATGTCTAAACTCTGTAGTGCTGTGGCCTGTGACGTGTGGAGCTTTATACACCTGGATTAGCGTTTGTGTTAACAACACAGCGGAGCGATCATTCAGGAGGACGTAAAGAAGACACTAAGACCGAGCATAATAAAAATCAAAAATTTTTGTCTGCAGAAATGCTACTTTTTTATACTCCTGTATATTCTGTAACCTATTCTGTATTCGTATCGCATACAGCAGCTAACATTCTTTCAAATGTTTGTTAGAACACAGAAAATCTGAAAAAAATCAAAACAATCTAGAAGAAAGGTCTTGAGATTCAGCTCAGTATAAAACAAAAAGCAAGATTTTTTTTTCAAATAAGAAATTATTTACACACATTAACAAATGCATTATCCACATTTTTCTGATTTTCAGTGACTGCGTGTCCTTTATCACCTGAGCTTACTTTAATAACTGTGACGATGTCTGTGATGTTATTCGCGACAGCATAACACAACTTCAAAAGTTTACACAGCTACTAACGCCTGCGTGTGTGTATTAGTGAACAGCAGAGAGTTGGCGATGACACGTAGGAAGGCATGTGCATGACAATGTGTATGTAAGGACACTGGATTACAAATGGATTTATAAGAGCCCTTCTGTCCTGCTGTCTTCAGGTGGACTTTGACCAACTGCAGGACAATCTGGCTCAGATGGAGCGGCGCTGCAAAGCTTCCTGGGACCACCTAAAGGTCATTGCTAAGCATGAGATGAAGCTGGCACTAAAGCAGCGCATGTCTGACTTCCTGAAAGACTGTGCTGAGAGGATCATCATCCTCACCATCGTCCACAGGCGCATCATTAACAGGTTAACGACCTGAGGTTTATCTTGTACATTCTTGCTGAGTAGAGAGGACAGGACAGCCGTAGTGTTGTAGTTAAAGCAATCTCCTTGACCATTTACACAGACAATCTAAGGCTTCACAAGCACTTATTTACTAAGCCAGAAGTTCAGATGGACTTCATTTAGGAGGAAATAAAAATACTCAGACCAAAGATACTAAGAATATAAATTTGTTGTCTTCAGAATTCTCTTTTTTGCACTACTGTACATTCTCTAATGTGTAGAACATTACACGCTTCACCCTGCTGTAATGCAATTAATAACCTTTAACTATTTCTTAGATCATAAAGCACTGAATATTTGGAAAGGTTATAAAAAATAATAATAAATAAATAAAAGTGTAGAAATAAAAGCCTTTTAATGGTTTGGAAAGGGCAAGAAGACTGGATTAGTGAAGAGAGCTATTTTTTTTTATGTTTTTTTATTTTTTTTAAAATACTTTTTTTTTATATCAAAATACTCAAACAACAGTATTGACCACACCATTTACTTATCTTAATTATTATTGTTAGAGTTTTATTTACACACCTTACATTTACACCTGTAGGTAAAACCTATCTTTTATTTGTGAGATGAAATTTAATTAAAATAAATAAAAAGCAGATATCGAGGTTGATGGTTGCATAAGTATTCACCCCCTGGATCATACAGTAAGTTAGCAGAAGGAATAGACTGCAGTTCCAGCTGCAAACCGGGTGTCTCTATCAGCTTTGCACATCTGGATCGTGGATAACATTTTTAGTGTCATTATAAAGCGTTATAGTGATTATTGCTTTTGAAATGAGAAATGTTAAGAAGTTAAACTTTTTCTTGCATAGGTATCTAATCTGGAAAAAATGAAGTCTTATAATTCTGAAAAGGGCAAGAACCTCGGGTTAGTAATGTCAGCTGTCCAGTATAATCGAAAAAACGTTTCAACCAAGAATAACCTTTTTTCCCCCTGAATATTACTGTACATAAACAACACATTTTACTGATTTTCAGTTATCGCATCAGATTGTATTGTTCCTTGTAAACTCTTAATAAGAGATGCTGACCCAGTCCACGGGGCCAGACAGTCCATGTCTGCAGTATTAGGGATTGCAGGGATTCCTCCAAGACACAATAAGGGCTAAACGTAGCACTTCCAGGATGTCTAAACTTCTCTGTGGATGATCTGCAGGTTCCATGCCTTCCTGCTGTTCCTGGGCCACCCAGCATACGCAGTGAGGGAGGTCAGCATCCACCGCTTCTGTAAGATCCTCAGCGAGTTTGCACTGGAGTACCGCACCACCCGGGAGAGAGTCCTGCAGCAGAAACAGAAAAGAGCGAACCACCGTGAGAGGAACAAGACCAGGGGCAAAATGATCACTGATGTGAGTGCGCCCTCTAATGGGTTTTATCCTTGTGCTTGGTTCAGTTCTAAACTTATATCACTAGATGGTGCAGATCAAACCAAACCGATTCATTATTATTTATTTATTTGTTTGTTTGTTTGTGTGTCTTTTTTTTTGTAACTGTAGTTAGTTATATAGCATGCACAAAAAATGTAACTTTACTTTAAGCTATATTAGCAAACTCATAATAGACTGACAGCGAAAATGTATTTAAAGGTTGCTCTTTAGCAGTGAGTCTGTAGGGGGTCATTAATACGAGGTAAAGTTAATAAATCTGATCCATTCCAGTTGCCAAACACCAGCACCTGACCTGAGTAATTAATATCAGTGGTACTGTAGCTGTGCCTAAGGCTACCTCTGATTCCTCAGACATGACCTGCTAAAGCCGGTCTCTGTGGGGAAGTCCTGCTTTGTTTTTGTTTAATTCATCGAGGGATACTTCGGTTTAAATCTCAGCCTAAAAATCCAACAGTTTTCACGGGTCTGAAGAACAGCAGTGAAGCAGCATGTGAGCACTGAAGCTGGTGCAGCCACTTTAACGTTGCTCTGTGTGTACTGGTTATAACGCTATAACGTACTTCATTAGATCATCTCAGATTTCTTTACCAGCTTCAGTCATATAGCCGTTTTAATGCTTATCACAATTTTCCCTTAATGACCTTTCAACATTAGCAACATAATTAAACACAGGTTTTTTTTTAAATGAAATTAAATTTTAATTAAACACACACAAAGTTGTTTTTTTTAAGTAAGGAATAATTATTAAGCTATGTATAGATTCTTCTCAGGTTCTTGTTGGCATTGGTAAGGTTTATTGTTTATATGTTTTATTTGTTTAAATTCTTTTTTGTTCCGTCACTACGTACAGTTTGTTTTGTATTTTGTTTTTTTCTTTCACCCGTCATGTTTCCATTTCTCCTTTCTAGAGTGAGGATGAAGAAGATAGTGAGGTATGCGGGGTTGTGTGCAGTTATATTTATGTGTGTGTGTTTGTGTGTGTGTGTGTGTGTGTGCACGTGAAGCCCCGTTTATCCCCATGTGCCCTTCAACATTTTACTAACTTTTAACGACTTTGACTGCAATCAGCGGCCAGAGACTAACAGAGACCGTCAGATATTCCATGATACATGACGGAATTGTTGAAAATGTACACCAGTCCTAAGAGAGTCACGTTCACTAATAACTCCTTCACACACACACACACACACACACACACAGACCGCCAGCAAAGGAGCTGGTGTTGAAAGGGCCTGCAGAGGGGCAATGCGTTTGTGATCCCATTACACGAGCCGTGAGAGAAGGAAGAGAAGTCAGGGAGCAGGGTCACCATGTGGAATCTATAAAGCAACAAGTGAAATGCAGACATTTTGATGAGTGTGTCCATGAGATCATTAAAATAAACACACAGTGGACAGTAGATTTGCATTAGTTTTATGTTGCGTTCCACTGAATATCTCAGAGCAGCACTGTCCTGTTGACTGTGCACATATTAACGATAAGGCAACAGTCTAACGATACTAAGTGTGCTCAGTGTGCACTTTGGTGTTTATGGTGCATGCTAGAAATGGTTTTTGCCTGCATGGAAAGATTCATGACTGCCAACAAATATCCCTGCAAGCCAAGAGACTGAACTAACAAAAGCCAGAGGAAAGAGGTGATGGACAGCAACTGGACAATGGGATTTATCTGTGGTTTATCTGTTATTTCCTCCACAGAGCGGCAAGTTTGCAGGCGCTACAGCAGACGGTCAGGACGCTCCAGTGCAGGGACTTGACTACGCCGAGGATGCAGCAGAGCACGAGCAGATGACCGCAGTGCTGAGAGACAGTCTGCAGCTTGGAGACACCACCCCTTCAGTCCTGCCTGGTCTACGCACCCGCACCCGAGCTAGCCGAGGTGCGTCCAAACCTGTAGCTTTACCATTAACTCTGTAGCTACGGATTATGTTGGGAGCAATGTTTTGAACAGAACGGTTGTTTCTGTGTTCATATAGGCCGCCTCGGACTGTGGTCCTCTGCCAACGAAGACACGTCGAACTGCATGGAAGACACAGCAGATGAGATCATGGAGCGCATTGTAAAGTCAGCAACTCAGGGCCCCAGTCAGCGCAGTCAGCCTCGCGAGAGGAGACGCTCAAGAGCTAACCGCAAGTCCTGTAAGTCATTGTGTGACATTTGTAATACATGACACGACATAAGCAGTTACAACAGACAGGAGAATATGCACTATACTTTCCGGCGTACCTGTGTTTGTAGGATTGTAACATAGATAGTGAAGTGGTAGCTCGAGGTGTTGGACTACTGAGTGGAAGGTTATGAGTTCAAATCCCAGGAGCAAGGAACTGACACAAAACAGAGATGATGAATCACCGCCTGGTATCTCAGTCCCTGATGTTTGTCTTCATTTCAATCTCAAGCTCAGCTTCGAAAGAGTAATTCGTTTCGACTGTGTACTGTGCAGGCGATCAGACACGAAGCTCGCACGACAAATAAAGGCCACACTCATTCGTATTCTGCAGAGGAAATGGTCAGACTTTCTGTGTAAGATGGTGAGATCCCTCCCAATTTCTGCAGAGTGGGTGGAAGTGGTTAAGTGTGTTTTTGGAGCAGGTAGGATTTCTGCAGGAACAAGCAGGAATGGATAAGCTTTACAGAGAAGTCAGGATTGGAGTCCAAACTTTTTGTGTGTGGAGGTGGGATTGATCACAATTATAGTGTCACCAAGATGAGGATGAGGTTTCTTCCTCATATCGGCTCAGGGAGTTTTTCCTCACCACTGTCACCTTTGGCTTGCTCATTAGAGATACATAGAAATTTAAATCTTGAACTTCTTAGTTTTTATTCTGTATATGTCCAGTATAAATAAAATCGGACTGATCTGAATTTGTGTAGAAGTGAGCAGGATTAGTCAAGGATGGCCAAGAGAGGACTGGTCAGGAAATAAACAACAGAGCAACAGTCCAGCACATGCCTCTAACCCCTTATTTATGTCTTATACATTAGTATCTAGCATCAGCTTAGTACTATTAGAACTATGGGGTTAGATTTAATTCTATTGATACAAGCCCACAGTTGTTGTTTTTTTTTGTACACTACAATAGATTCTTTTTAATATATTAGAATTGTTATGAATTCATGAATAACAAATTTCTGGTTATTTTCTTCCGCAGTAAGAAGAACACTGAAGAACGGGCTCACCCCAGAGGAGGCACAGGCTCTGGGATTAGCCAGTGGCTCTGAGATGCAAGTGTGACACAAAATAGATTCTAGCAGCTCAGGGTCTCCAAACACACACACACGCACACGCACACACACACACCTACACACACGCTTCAAATCTCGATACACCTGATCCTGGACACTGCAACCTAAGCATGCTGTTTGAAAGACTGATATTTCTTAACACCTACCACAATTACTGCATTTTTAAAAGACAAGCACAGTATCAGCTGCCGTTCAACCTTCTAATACACAACTCTTTAATCCTTCAACACAAACACAGACACGTTCTTGTGTTTAACCCTGTGTTAGTGAGGAACAAGCTCTCTGAAGAGACATGCTAGTGTGAACTGCAAGTGCCTTGAGTGTGAACCCAAAGATCAACATGGACGATCTTTCACACCCTGGTTATAAAACATTAGCTGTTTGGGGAAATCTTGCCTGCTTTGGTTAGTAGCACAGTCAGCATTCATGTCTGGAAACTGCAGAGCACAGATTTCTAGAAATCACTAAAGTAGATATCAAGGTGTGATTGTCTCTGCACTGCTGTGGTATTAGTGATTATTTTGCAAGGATTTTTTTGTTCGATCGAACCTGAGACGATCAGTAACGCTCGACAACGTACAGGTCTGATACACAATGCTGACCTACAGCACCTTCTGCCATTTGTACTGTAGTCCATCTGCTGAAAGTGCTCAAAGGAGAATAGGCGTAAATCAGTTTCCAGACACAGATCAGCTCTAGTCTTAGCCCAAGAAGAACTTTTTGACGCTGCCTTGATGTTAAATAAATGAAAACATTGTCAGTTTAACATCGTGTAATGCATGACTGCTATACTTGTGGCATCTGGTCTTTGGAAAAGGACAGAGGTGTGGTCATGTGGTCTCTTCAGCACAGCAGCAGTCTGTTTTTTAGGAAGAACACTTAAGTGTGATTATATACACAATATAACAAAACGTCCATTCTGTAGTGTGAAACCCAAAACATAATTCTGACAATCCACACATCCGTACTACACGACCCGGTAGTACCAAACCCCCCAGCACCTTACTCTGTGTACCATGTCATTTTAAAGCAATGTCAAGTATTAACAAGAAGAAGTATCTTTGTTTTTGTCCTGTTGTCGTCTTCTTTTCAGATAATCGAGTACTGTAAATTGCTAAATGATCTAGAAATCTAATGTAGAAACTAAATGTTCCCTAAGAAGACAAATGTTGTATAGTTGTGTAAATCTCTGTTTTTTATTTGTGCATCTGTTGCATTTGTATAGAATAGTGTATTATAGGTCAGAAGCAGTGTTATTCTGTGATAATTATAATTTAAGAAAAGTAAAGCAAGCCATGCATTGTTCAAAACACGAAGAAAGAAAGTCAAAGGAGTTGCGTCAAAGGGAGCTTCTGTGACGTCAGTCGGATGCTCAGCGATGTTTGCTTTTGTCATGTGTATTTTTGTTTTTTCCTTTTTTGCACAAACTTGAAACATGTAACCCACCCACCTTCCACTCCTGCTCAAGCCTTTCGAGATCATTGCACTCAAGTAAACAGAATCTAGTCATGTCCAAACTTTTGCTGCAAGTGCCATACAAAGTGGGTATTGAATAAGAGTACCAAGAATGTGAATTAATCTTGTTAATACTCACAGCGAAAAAAGTATATAGTGTATACAAAATCTTGCAATAAAAAAGCTTTTATGAAGCATCCAGAGGAAATGCTGGTCCTGTCGAGTGTTTTCATGCAGTGAAAGAATGGACATCTGTAAAAGTCAGAACCTTGCTACACCTTGAATTATTGAAACTGTTGAAACTCTTCAGAAATCTTCTCTCTGCATTAAACATGTGAACGTTCAACATCTCACGCTTGAGACATCATTTTCCACAAGTCATCCATCCATCCATCCATCCACGATAATCCATAAAAGGACACATATATTTAATCTATTTGTTGTCATGTAGAGATGGAAGTGTTGAAGTTTTGGAAGCCAGGAGCAGCTCAGCCTTATTCTAATGCATGTTTAAGCTAAAACAGTCTGATGATGAGCTGAGATGGTTTGATGAATTAGGTGCAATATGTTTAGTACTCTAGCTGTACTACTATAGACTATCCGACATTATTTTCCTTATCGAGTCAGTGACAGACTGAACACCACACGAGTCCTGATGTCACCAGCTTTTATTTAGGGTCGTGTCCACATGGTTCATTTGCAGTGCCATCGAGCTCCTTTAAATTGAGCTTTAGCGATGGAGAACCTGATGGAGGATCATTACAATCATCATTGTATGACAAATTTAGTGCAATGACAGACACAAACATGTCTAATGCAGTAAGGATGGTGGTTGTACAGGACCATACAAAACAACCCGAAGGTGTAGTAAACAATTTTGCCAATAGGGAACTTGCATTTCAAAGTCTCTGTGGTCTTCGTCCCCAAAGCAAAGCAAAGATCTTACAAAAAACCAGCAAGATTACAAATCTAATTGAAATCTGAGAAAACACATATCACTAAGAAAAGAGCAAAGACAGTCAGAAAACCGGGATTCACAGGAAATACAGTGCAAACTAAGGTCTTTTTTTGTATTTTAGATGTACAAAGCAACTAAAAGCAATGATAAAATTATTGGAATATAAATGAACATGAATTTCTGCTCTTTTGTTGCACTCATCTTTTACTGTCCCTGAACAAATGTTTGCACAGTACTAGAAATTGACATCTGACAAGTTTTGACTCAGAAATGAGATTATACACGTTTGCATTTTAAATTTAGTATTGCTCATGTTCAGCTTTGTTAGAATAGAACTGTTTCCTGCCTACAACTTTCTATGTGCGTTTTCAGGGATGTAACATTTTTTTTTAAAAGCACCAAAGCATACACACAAATATGACCCCTTTTGGTCAAATATTTGATATTTGAACTGGTATAGTGCAGTTTACATAAGGAATCATAACTCAAGTTACAAGGTTACGTGATATGTGATAAAACATGCGTCTACTACGAAAAGAATAACAGAGAAAATGCAATGTCACAAGCAGTTTACTGACTTCAGCCTGGAACACTGCAGTCATAAAGCAATGCGTGGCTAATTTAGTGAACTTACTATCCTAGTTATTTTTTCAGTTTTCACCAAAAATGCAAACTGAAATGAAAAAAAAAAAACAAAAAAAAAAAACAGTACAACGTATCAAGCTTGTATAAGATCAGTCAAGCACCCATGATCTATATCTATGAGCACATGGTAAGACCTCGCTTCACTGGAATAAACTCCAAAATATTTTGACGAACATTATTCTGCAAATTGCACATTATAATGAGCTTTTCTCCAGACTTTTGTACATTTTAATTGCATACATGTTTGGCCAGGGAGAGCGATGTCAGCTTATAGATTTTTAAAACAGTTTTCTTTAACTGTTCTATCAGTTGTTCGTATCGCCAGTCCTTTAAGGTCTGAGCTGAATAAATTAGTCCCTTAAGGAATAAAAGAAACCACACTGACGAGATGATGGAGAAGCACACTTACAGACAAATAAAGCTCAACATCCACAAGATTAAAAGCCTTAAATGGTTCTATCAAAATGTAAATCCCATGTAAGCAAGTAAGGGAACTGAAGGTTCCAATCTTTTAAAAAAAAAAAAAAAAAAAAATCCACAACAATTCAAGACTCATCACTGAAATATAGCACCAACATACTCTAAGTTCATGGCAAGTCTTGTGTTTTTAGACTCTGTTTTGCACTTACAAAGAGACAAACTTAACAACAAGTGTATCTTGGACTGGAGGCTGGCCAATTGCTCAAGTTCCCCTGAGATTGAAAAGTGCAGTCACAGTGATCTCCCAGCCTCCCTTAGGGCAAAGCTAGTGAGGAGCCTCCAGCATCTCC